>NC_056747.1:1275011193-1275311193 GCF_019279795.1 Protopterus annectens
TGTACTTTTGTTCAGAAGTGGGTGAAAATAGATAAAAACTATGGAAAACTGAAATACATTCCCCCACCACCAAATTATAACTGCTTAAAAACAGGTATGCTGTTGGCTAACAAATTATATTGCTTTAGAAATGCCGCATGGTTTGATCTGACTGGTTACTTGAAATGCCCCTCAAAACTATGCATCTATAGCTTTTCCAAAATGAAATGCAGTGCACATATCCTTCTGCCATTTTCTGCTGCTTTGGGATGTCCTGTTTTCTTGTTTGCTATATTTATACTATTACAAATTTAATTTTATTTTTCTTTAAGCAAAGAGATATAAAATATGTCATTTATGAATGTTTGTTGAGAATCACTCTCATGGCATCATTGTATTGTCTTTGTAAACAACCACAGACATTTTATTTGAAAAATGTACAAAATAATGTAATCCCCTACTGTTCTAGTGACTTGAGTTTGGAAAGAGACGTCAGTCACTTTTAGAACTGGCCAAAGAACATCCATTTGTCTTTTTTCCCAGGGAGGTCACTGCAACTAATCACTGACTCCCATCTACTAATAATCTAGAGGGTATCACAGGTAGGTTCCATGACAGAAAGGAGTATTTTATATATATATATATATATATATATATATATATATCAGCAAAAGTATCTCCAGAATCAGAGCATACTAGCTGTGATCCCCAAATGTCTGTAGGCCCTGGGAGAAAACAAGAGAAAAACCTGGAGGGTGGTCATTGTGAAGCCTTTCCTGCTGTTCTGCGGCCTACTCTGCCATTTTGGTTTGGAACAGCTGCATATGGATGGTCATCTATCCACCTACCCAAACGAAAAGGAAGGTGAGAGGTGGTCAGAGTAACAGGAGGAACAGGGCTGAAAAACACCTGTCCTGCCAAAGAAGAATAAAAATCTTCTGGGGGAAAAATGATAATCCAAACAAAAAAAAAATCAGTTACTGCATGTGTATTATAATCCAGCTGCACGATGCATCCCGCTTTTCTTGTCTGTATGTGAAGAATTATTTAAAAAACTCCAAAAGAATTTTAAAGTGTTTAGGCAAAGCAATCACATAGAATATGTTTTTATTTACCTGGTGTTTGTTTTTCTTTTCTTTTGGTTTTTTTTTTTGCTTTTTTTTCCTGTCTTTCTCCCTTCCCCATCTCTCTCTTTCTGTCTCTTTCCCAATCTCTTTCTATCTTTCTAATGCTCTTAATTCCCTCAGTTCTGTCTGTCTTCAGCATGGGGTCTTTGTGTGGTTTGTCCGCTAAACAAACTTGTTTGGACTAAAATGTCAAGGCCGGTATTGTTTTTGCTCTTTTGTACAACCTCTGATGCTTCTGTTTGTAGATTAGTGATACTATGTACAAATATGGATGCCATGGTACCTTATCTGTGAGAAATGTGGTTTTGTGACAAACAGAAGTTCAAAAATAAATGTAAAAAGATTTTTTTTCATAAAATGAGATTGTCTGATGTTAATAAATAGTTTCCCTACAGAATTTTCTGTCATGAAGTTTTGTTTTCTTTGTAAATGATTTATTTAATGAATATATTCCAGATTTCATATTGCTGTTTTTTTAGTTAAAATCACTGACCATTGCAGCACACTTTAAATGGATTTATCACAATCTACTGTGAACAATTAAGGCTATAAGGAAAATTCCTCATGTTTGCTGTGTTCATACATTTACATGATAGTGTTTGAAAGCCAACCATAGCATATTAGGAAAGAGATTCAACCACATCTTTGGACAGCTCAGAGTTCTTGTTTCATACAAAGTACTTTTGTTGTTGTGTCTTTTGGCTTTTCCCGGTTAGGGGTCGCCACAGCGGAACTCCGGTCCGCTAATGATTGGCAGTAGATTTTTACGTGCCGAGTTGCCGGCCCTGATGCACAACCTTCAGCGAAGGTACGCCCATTCATGCATGTCTCCACACAGAAGACGCTCTAGCTGAGAATCGAACAGGACAACGTCTTACTGTGAGGTGACAACGCTACTGCAGCACCATCACCACAGTGTTTCATACAAAGTACTAGTTAAGCAAAGTAAGTAGGACAGGAGATGTTTTATAAAAGGTATAATGACCCACCTCGTGCTTAACTAGAGAAAGGTTGTGTCACAAACACCATCAGATCATTTCCCATGGTTGGTGAGAAATACCAAAAATCAGTGAAGCTGCGCAGTTGAGCTTGCTCACTTGCCTTGTATTAATGTGACTGGGGAATATAAAATACCATAGTCCGGCTAACTGTAGTGCCCCAATTGTATTTCTTCTATTGTGTGACACCAAAGACAGTTCCTTTCTGTTAGTGATGCTAATTTATTCACTAACAACATGCTTTCCTGTACAGGACAGCTGAATTTCCCCTTTTGTTACCCCTCCTGCTGCACTCATCCTATCGTTCTGTCAACCTACTGTTGATGTCCAGTTAAGTGACACTCAGAATATTAAAATTGGAATGTCACCAGCTTAGCTTAGCTGATGTTAGATTCACAGAAGAGGAAGAAGAAGACTGTTATGTTTTTGTCTCACTTTTTCCTTTTCTCTGAGTTTAGATGGCTTCTGAGTTAGTACTTATACAGTTCAGGGGTAAGGGGGTTGTCTGTCCCCATGTCAGGGATGCAAAACCACTTGTCCCTCTGCAAAACAAGTATTTTTCTGTGTTTTATGTACTTGACAGTGTCATGGATTCAAGCTGTGACATCTCAAGGTTTTGTTTATGTTTGCTTAATCGTGTGTTAGTTGTCCCTGACAAAGTTATCCCTGACTAAGGCCCAGTTATTCACAATAAATCCCCCAAATTCACCACCTTCATTCTGAAACACTGCAGAGTAAGGCTTCTATTGCCACCCCATTATATTTGCAGAGCACAGAGTTCAAAGAATTAAATGTATTTTATGATGATTATCTGTCAGATTAATGTGACTTAGGCATTCAGGCTTTCTTCACTAAATGGGTTGGAACTGCTAACCCACTCACTTTCTCCTGAAAAAGGAAAAAATACCCATTCTAGTTCTGTTAATCTGTGTGAAAAGTATATTCAGTGTTAAAAATGTCAAAACTTTTATAATATTTTATTAGGATCCTGTGAACACATGTTTATTTATGCATCTAACCAGGAAAATCAATAAGGACAGCGCAAAGTAAAGTGAGACGCCAAGTTTTCAGTGGCTGCCTAATATAAGTAGCTATTCACTGCTTGATTCACTCTATTTATTATTTATTTATTTCCAGTTTTATGACCAGGGAAGTCCACTGGGCCCAGAGAACCCATTTTCAGTGGAGGCCTGGGGAAAAAACCTCCACAATATAAAATACAAGTACAAGTTTGTTTGTGTCTTTCGGCTTTTCCCGGTTAGGGGTCGCCACAGCAGAACTCCGGTCCCCTAATGATTGGTAGTGGATTTTTACGTACCGGGTTACCAGCCCTGATGCACAACCTTCAATGAAGGCACGCCCCATTCACGTATGCCTCCACACAGAAGATGCTCTAGCTGAGAATCGAACGGGACAACGTCTTGCTATGAGGCAACAACGCTACCGCAGAGCCACCACCGCAGTATAAAAGTACAATTGCAAAATACTAACAGAAATACAAGAAGAATATTTACAATTTTAACAAAGAACGTCAAACAGAAATATCATGTAGTAAACAGTAATAATTTTGAAAACATGTTCATAATTAGAAATGATGTCAGTCGGTAGGCAGTTTAAGTTCCTATATGTTAAGTAATAATAGTGAAAAATTGGTGGAATATAGCTTGGTAATAGAAGGAGACTGTTGGGCTAGAAGGGAGGTATAAGAGAGTTAGGGATGGGCTAGGTAGAAAGGATACAGCTACATTTCCATTTGAAGAAAAGGTAGGAATGGAGATGTGTTTTAAAGTTTTCTAGGTTCTGCATTGTTCTTTGAGTAGGGGAAGGGAATTTCATTTTTCGGTTAGGGAAAAAGAGAGGAGTAGTTGTCCGGGTGTGCGGTTAGGTTTATGAGCACTAATTGGGTTTTGATTTTTGGACATGAGAGTTCTGTTTGGTAGGTATGGGGGAAGGATGTTAGAGAGAGCGGGGCATTTAGTAGGGCTGAAGAGAAGTCTATGAGCTGTGATCAGTTGGAGGTAATCCAGGTAGTTTGAAAATTCTAGCCAAGTTATAGAGTGGAGGGCTACACAATGGTGGGAGGAGTATTTGGCGTTAGTGGCGAATTTGGAGATTTTTTTGTAGCAGTTTTCTAATTTGGAAGTGATGGAGATTGGCAGGTTAATTAGCAAGGGAGCTCCCTACATTAGGGAGGGAAGGAGTTAAGTGGAGGCAAGACTATATCTAGTGTGGGGTGAGAGGAAGCAATTGTTCCTGTAAAGCATACCAAGCTTTTGGTGTTTCTTTTTTATGTTTTCAAGTATGTGGTTGACAAATTTTAGATACTCATCTGTAATAACACCTAATAATTTAGCATAAGGAACAACTTCGATAGGAGTGTTGTTTCGGCTTAAAACCTGGAAAGAGGTTTGTCAAAAGGGAAGGATTTTGAGGGTAGAAATATTAATATTTTAGATTCATTGGCATTTAGAAAAAGGTGGTTTTGGAGCATCCAAGCCTCAGTGGTTGAAAAGGCGATCTGGGTCTTAGCTAGAAGTTTGTGGAGGTTAGTGGCAGAGCAGACTAATGTTGTCATCTGCATATTGGATTACTGTAGTATTGGGAATGGCAGAGTGAAAGGTATTGATAAAGGTATTGAACAGCAAAGGACCAAGTATGGATCCCTGCGGTACACCTGTGGGGGTATGGAGAAAAGAAGTGATGCCTTTTCTCCTTTTCATAGCCTGAGATCTATTGGACAAGTAACTCAAGAACCAGGATAGGGTGTTTTGAGAGAGACTAAGTTTAGAAAGATGGCTCAGAAGATGGGTGTGGGAAACAGTATCGAATGCCTTGGCGAGATCCAAAGCACTTTCGATACTACTTTCCTGTAATCTCGGGCACAATGACTATGTCAAGGAATGAGAGGAGATCTGTTATGGTACTGGGCCCTGGTTGGAATCCATGCTGGGTAGGGCTAAAAAGATGGTTTTGAGTTAGGAAGGGCATAAGTTGGAGATGAATGCATTTTTTTCAGGATCTTAGAGATTGGAGAGAGGATAGTTATGGGATGGAAGTTTGAAATATTGGTGTTTTGCCACCTTTATGGAGAGGTAGAATATATGCCATGCACCAGAGTTTGGGGATATAGGATTTCTGTATGGATCTGTTGATTAAGATGCTAATGGGATATGCGATCTCATCAGCAGCAAGCTTATTGAATTTAAAGGCAAGTTGTCAGAGGTGTTAGAGCAGGGTTTTATTTTGGACAGAAGTCTTTTTATATAGTTGGTAGAGATGGGTTTAGAGTCGAAGAAGGGGGATTCAGGATCAGTAGTCATGGGGGGGGGGGTGGAGGAGGAAATAGGCAGAGATAAGTGATTTTGTTGGGAAAGGTTTTGGTTAGTTCAGATATGGAGTTAATAAAGAATGAGTTAAATGATGAGGCTAGTTCTTGATCCAGTTTGCTGGGGTCTGGGCAGGGATTGTTTCTGGTACCTGGGTTAAGCTGTGCAGTTATGGAGTTCCAGAACTGTTTAGGATTTTTTGTATGGTTCGACTGGAGTTTGATGTAGTAACATTTTTTGTCTCTAATGATTTGTTTTTTTTATGAGGTTGCGGATCTGTATGTATTGAAGTAGGGTTTAGGGGAGTTTGTTCTTTTGGTATAGTTTCCAGGATGTGTCCCTTTAGCGCAAAAGTTGTTTAGTGTCTTTGTTTAGCCATGGGGCAGTATTGGTTTTTATTTTTTTTTGTTCTTCTGGATGCTAGAGTATTTAGAGTATTTAGAAAAGTGGAATTAAAACAGACAACGGCATCATCGAGAGGAAGGGTTTTTAGGATGTTCCAGTTCATTTGTTTGAGGGAATTTGAGAATATATTGGGGTTGATGTTACTGAGGTTACGTGTGTGTATGTAGTGGTGCTGGTGTAGGGGGGAGAAGGTTGAGCAAAGGGCAAAGGCAGGCAGGTGGTCATTGATGGAGTCAGGAATAGTGCTGGAGGCAATAATTTTATTAGGGTGTGAGACTAAGATCCAGTCAGGGGTTGAATCTGAGGATCTAGCTTTAATGGGTCTGGTTATGGAGTGAATTAGTTGGGTGAAGTTGAAGAATTTTATAGATTGGGTGGATGTTGAGTTATTAATGGTTTCCCAATTGATGTTTATGTCACCTAGAATGTAGGTTTCATTGTTTATTTTGGTTGAGACCCATAAGAGTATTTCTTCGAGGACTGGGATATTATTTCCTAGTGGGATATATAGTGAGATGATACATAGACTTTTATGGTTATTCATTTTTAGTAAGCGTGCTACTATTTCTGCATTAGTAATTTGAGGAATAGAGTTTGGGTAAGGGATTATGGTGAGTAGGTTATAATAGATTAAGGCAACGTCTCCACCTTTTTTGTTTGTGCGATCACACCTGAGGGCTTGAAATCTGGGAGGTAGGATTTCAGAATGAGACATATGGGGTTTGAGCCATGTCTCAGAGATGACTATGATGTCTGGTTGGTTGTAACATAGCCAGGCTTGAAATTTGGATACTTTGTTACAGAGACTCTGGGCATTGAGAGTAAGGTGGAGAGTTTTATGAGGGGAGGGGTGGTTGGAGAGAGGTGTATTGTTGTGTACAGATGAGTTAGGTCCAGGGATGGGTTGAATATCACCGGCTAGGCAGGGGATGATGAGGAGAGGTAGTATTAGGGGTTTTGTTTTTGTTTTATAGTATTGAGGGAAGTGTACTAAGAGTTTGATCATTTTAGACTTAGTTGTGGTTGGCATTATCCTGAGGTTAAACTGATAGCAGAAGATAGGTTGATAGAAGGGGAGATAGAGTAAAAACTTTCAGTAGTGGGATGGATATATGGTGTGTAATAGAGTTTGGGAAAATGGAGAGAAGAAGAGAGGGGGATGGTGGATGGAGAAGGAAGTGGCAGAGCATGAGGGTATTAGAAATATTAGAAGGATTGGGGATGTAAGGAGGGTTGGGAGGAGTAGGGAGGGCACGGAGGTATGCAGGTGTTGAAAATGGTCGCTGCTAGGAGATTAAGGAGACTTGGACTAAACTAGAGCGAGGGAGTGGAGTGTAGTTAGCAGGAGGCTGGGAGTGTGTGAGATGTGTGAGGAATGCAGGTGTAAGTAGGAGGGGTTTGGGTTGGGGTGTTATGGAATTGGGTAATGGGTGCTTATGGGTGGGGAAATGGCTAGAATAAATGTAGGAGTATTGGGGGATGGTGGGAATTGGGGACAGGGTAGGGGAGTGGAGTGAGCCGAGTGGAGCAAAGGGCGAATGGAGCGAGATGACCCAGATTGCAGGAGACAGAATGCCTGAGAACAGCTACCTTAACGGTAAGCAAACACTTAACAGGTTTCACTGCCCAAAATGATATAGGCAGGTGAGACAGTCTGGTTATTTCAGGGTGAATGTGAGGGTAGGTCTAGGGGAGTACAGACAGGAAGACTGTGGAAAGTATGGCCCAGTACACCTGTGCTTACCACTATAGGAAGAGAAGGCAGTGATAGGGAATAATCACCAGCTTATTGGCTGTTTTGCAAAGGTGCAGTGAAAAATGCACGTACAGGTACTTGTAAATGCCCGCAGCTGAAAGAAGTAAAGAAGCACGGCGGGTGAGGCTTGCCATTTCTATGAATCAGAGGGATCCTAGCTGCAGGGAATAGCCTTGTTTGAGGAAAAGGATTGAGGTACTTGTCTGAAATCCCTGCAGCTGTGAGAAGTAAAGAAACATGGCGGGAGAGGCTTAGCGTTTCTGTGAATCAGAGGGATCCTAGCTGCAGGGAGGAGCCATGTTTGAGGCAGGATTGGTGACAAGCGCATGGTGTTGGGGCACATAGGGGAAAAAGAAAAAAATTGAAAATTAGGTTCTGGAGTCATGTTTATCTCGTGGTAGGTGGTCTGCTGTGTTATTTTCTGGGTCTCCCTGTCCTCCTGTCTGCCTCTGTACTTCTAAGTGGCTGCTCTGTATCATATATGTGGGGAAAGAGGATCCAAAAAACAACAAGAAAGCAGGAGCCAAAATCTAAGTGGGGGAGTTAAATTACCACTCGGAGGTCAAATAGGTACATTTCTGCATGTCTCTAGCCTCTCCCATACCTGCCATACCTGTAGGAGAAAAAGGTTTAGAAAGCAGCCCCTTGTTTGGAGCTAAAAATCTCTGTTAAAATTCAGCAACAGGCAAAGACAATCGGAGATCATTCATTCATTAACTTTCTTTATTAAACTATCTGCAGAAAGTTTTCCAAGCTTCAACAGAACTGGTACTCCTTTGCACCAGACGTCTCTTTCTGTCGGATGTGCCAGGATCTGATCTGGTCTCTTGGGGATTGGCTCAACAGAATCAGGCTCCCTCCACACCCACCAAGAGATCAAATCAATGAGCTCAACAGTGGGCAGAGTTGCACAGGAAGTATATGGCCCAAAACCAAATGCCTTTAGGAATACCAATTCCTCTTAGGAAGGGTTATCATTAGACCAACCACCCCTTTGTCTGAGGATCTCTAAAATGTCTCCAACTGAGCTGTCATTAGATGGTGATCTTGGAGACCCTTCCCCTTCATTGAAATCGGTATCTTCATTGACTGACTCCTGAGGGGAATCCAAGAGGCTCCTCTTGCACTTCATCTTCCTACGGACTTCTTTGGTGGGATGTTCCAGAGAAGTATCGGAAGAAATAATTATACCCTGCTGTGTAGCCTGGAGACTTTGGGTTGGCTGTCCCTGTGGAGTAGAATGTTGAGGCTCAAGGCTGAAAGACATCTGTGATCCAGAGGGAAGAGCCAAGGGGGAAGGAACCATCTGATCCCTATAAGAGAGCACACTCTGCACCACTTCAAATCAGAATGCCCCAGGGATAAGGAAGGCATCGGAGCTGAGATGACATGCTTCTGGACCAGCAGCTCCCTCTGACCTGAAGTCACACCATCTGAGGCAGATATCATAACTGAGCTATTGAATGCCTAGGCTCCAAGGAACAGAGATGGCTCCAACAGCTTTGGAGTCAACTCTAACACCTCAGACCCAACAATGATGCTGCAGTTCCAAGAGTCGTCCAGTTCTGACATACTTGGAGCCACTGAACTCAAAGAAAATATTGGGTCCAAAGATAAACCAGTCTTTGGATCCAATACAGAGGGTGCCAGAAGTCTCAGATCCAAGAGCTCCTAAGCCAGACTGGAGAAAGAGCCATAAAGGGTGGATTAGTACGAGTAAAGGTCTCTGGACTTATGGGGGAAGGAGCCGTGAGAACTCCCATCTGAACTTGTGTCTGGAGAAACGTCCTCATCATTCTGCCCACATCAGCTTCTGTGAGACTTTTGGAAAAAGGGGAAGAATTTATGGAGGGAGATCTTGAGTGACAGTGTCATTCCAGGAATGGGGATGGGAGCTGAGAGGGAATCAGGATCCAAGGAAGATACATACGTAGTTCTAGAAAGATGCTTCTGATCAGAATGAGCCAGATCCAAAGAAACAGATATGGTATCAGATGAAGTCAGATCCAAAGGATTGCCATTAGGACCTGAAGTCTTTTGGGTTTTCTTAGGTGCTTCCATAGTCAGATCCGAAGAAGAATGAGAGGATCTGGGCTGGTCAGAATGTCTTTTCTTGACCTCTTTTTTTATCTGACTTGGAGGTTGGAGCTCCAGTAAGTGAGTCTTAAAAGGCCGAAGGAAGAAGGCCCATGAGGATTAATTTGTTCTTCCTGTCCACCAGTACTCTTGGATTGAAAGCTTTACAAATAGAGCAGGAAGACTGCAAAGGTTCCGGACCCAAGCAGTAAGCACATATTTAATGGGCCTCAGACAATGGGATTTTATGCCCGCACTTGGCACATTTTTTAAAGCCTGATGGTTTATCTGCCATTTTAAATTACTGAACACAATGGAAATACTAATCTAAGTAGACAGAAAGAATAATTTTTATATATATATATATATATATATATATATATATATATATATATATACACACACACACACACACACACACACACACACACACACACACACACACACACACACACACACACACACACACACACATATATATATATATATATATACACACACACACACACACACACACACACACACACACACACACACACACACACACACACACACACACACACACACACACACACATATATATATATATATATATATATATATACACACACACACACACACACACACACACACACACACACACACACACACACACACGCACACACACACACATATAAAATTAAAAGAATACCAACAATGGTACTACCAAAAGATAATGGGAAAAATGACCAATAATGGTATAGAAGAGATAACAAACGGTACCAATAAAAGAAAAAATACCAATAATGGTAAAAAAAATTACACTAGACACATAGGTTCATAGGTTCATACTAGGCTATCTGCCCTAGGGCATTTATAAGCCTAGCCAGAGTGTGTTTGGCTTTCGCCACCCATTTTAAATTAATTTTGCTATGCCCTTTTTAGGGGTTAGTATACTGTGCCTCTGTCTAACAGTGACACAGAAGTGATACCCGGGCTAAACCTACGATCTCCCATCCACTCATCAAGATTCCTCTTGAAGAGAGTCAATGAGGGACTCTGCCTAACCTGGACTGGGATTTTATTCCAGAGTGAAGGGAGCCTCTGGGTTATGAATCTGTCCCTCCAGCATGTCCTATTTATTTCAGTGCTGAGGTTCAAGTCTCTCAAGTACGTAGCTCGATGGGATTTGGATTTTCTGAGGTGCAGCATGTCCATTAATTCCGGGTTGGACATGGCTTTATACGTCAGGCACAGATCACCTCTGAGCAGGCGGTATGCCACTGAGTAGAGCTGGAGTTTCTTTAACCGGGCCACATATGGCATCTGTTTGAGCCCTATGATCCTCTTGGTGAGGTACTTTTGGGGTCTTTCCAGTTGCTGCAGGTGTCTGGTAAGGTACATCCCGAAAGGGGCATTGTACTCAATTATGGGCCTGATGAGGGATGAGTAAAGAGGCACGATGACCTCCCCCGATCTAGATGTGAATCCCTTCATGATTAGGTGGGCTATATAAAATGTTTTTCTAACCACTTTGGCCACATGGTTGTCAAATGAGAGATTGCTATCAACTTGGGTCCCCAGGTCCCTAATTACTTCTTCTGTACTTAATGGATTACCACCTATGTGGTAATTTGTGGGCACTTTGTTTTTGCCAAAGGGGATGACTATACACTTTTTGGCGTTTAGCTTGAGGCCATGGCTCTGGCACCAGTTGTCTGTTTCTATGAGGCCCTTTTGGAGGATGCTTGTGTCAGCTGTAGAGTCGATTATGGCGCCCAGTTTGCAGTCATCTGCGAACTTAGTCAGCCACAGTCCTTCCGTGTTGGCCTGTACCTCCGAGAAATATATACCGAACAAGAGAGGACCCAGGACTGAGCCTTGTGGGACGCCACTTGTAACTGGTTTGGAGTCTGACATGGCTCCAGCAATTCTAACCATGTGGGTTCTGTCCTTGAGCCAGTTTGCAACCCATCTAGTGACATAGGGGTTTATATTTAAGCTGGTGAGCTTATCTATAATGCCCGAGTGGGGTATTGTATCGAAGGCTTTTGTGAGGTCCAGGTAGGCTGTGTGGATCACCTTCCCCTCGTCAATGGCCTTGGTGACTGTTTCAAAGAAATCAACCAGGTTTAAGAGGCAGGATCTGCCCTTAACAAAGCCGAACTGGGTAGGATCCAGTGTCTGTAGGTCCCCAATATCTTTATTTATGAGGTCCATGATGATCCTTTCCATAGCTTTGCAGACCAAGCTAGTCAGGCTTATGGGGCGATAGTTTCCAGGATCCGTTGAGGCACCACCTTTGTGGCGAGGGACCACTGTTGCTGTACGCCACTCCTTGGGTACATATCCTGTAGTAAGGCTGAGACTGAACAGTAGTTTTATGTTTGGGTTTAGCTCTTCTTGGAGTTCATGTGGGACGCAGCCCGGGACACCGTCTGGTCCCATTGATGCTGTGTTTTTTGCTTTGGAGAGGGCAGCTCTCACCTGAGCATCTGAGATGTCAGGGGGGCAGCACTCTGCTGGGATAAATATTTGCCCTTTTGGTGGGAGGGGGGAGTTTGCGCTGAACCTGTCAGCTAGGATGTTGGCAATGTCTGTGGGTTTGGTGTATTTTTTGTCATTTTGGACTAATTCTGAGCATATCTGGGAATTCCCACCCAGGTTCCTAACATAACTAAAGAAAGCCTTGTGATTATCCTTAGTGTCCTGTGCAATTTTTCTCTCGAAGCTGGCCTTAGATGATTTTATGAGTGCCCGTAGTTTTTTGCTAATACTGATCAGAGATGTCTTCCCTTTTTGGGATTTTGCTCTATCATGTAGTAGCTTCCTCCTTCTATTGTATAGTTTGTTTATGGCTGGGGTCCACCAGACAGGACGTCTGCCTTTGGAGGATTGGGTCTTGGTTTTATTTGGGATTGCATGATCCATGCATTCCCGAAGGTGTTCATAGAATGCATTTATAAAGGATTCTGCAGTCTGGGCCGTATTTTCCACAGGCCCGGGGGCTTTGAGGGATTCCACCTCGGTTTTGAGGAGTGTGAAATTTGCTTTAGAGAAGTTTTTCACTGTGGTTTTCAGGGCAGGGGGTGGAGTCGGGATGTGAATATCCAGTGAGATTAGTTTATGGTCTGATCTTACCAGTGAGGGATACACTTCTGGTCTGGAGCATAGAGTCCCCATGTTGGTGATGATCAGGTCCAGTATGTTTTCCCCTCTTGTGGGAGTGGTAACAAGTTGTTCCATAGCATTTGAGTTTATAAATTCTAGGAACCTTTGGGCTAGGGTGTTGGAGCTAGAGTAATGCTCCCAGTCTATGTTTGGGTAGATGAAGTCACCCAATATAATGGTGTTTGGAGAGACCTTCATATTTTCCAGTGTTCTCAGGAAGGCTGAGTGGGGTTCCTGGGTTTGGGAGGGTGGTCTGTAGCAGGCTATAAACTGGAAGGCAGTTTTACCCACTGTTAGTTGCACATGGATAGTCTCTGATGCTTCGTGCTGTGCCACCAACCTGGAGGTGTGGGTATCTTTGACGAATATTGATACTCCCCCTCCTTTTGTGGTACGGTCCATGTTTTAGGGCTGAAAAGCATGGTATGAGGTATAACCTGGTAGTGCTGGTGTGCTCTTGGGAGCCTTGAACCAGGTTTCTGTTACTGCACAGATATCGGTTAGGTTATCATAGGTTAAGGGAGGAAGGTTAGGTTAACATAGGTTAAGGGAGGAAAATCTGATGAAAAGAGAAGTTCTGAATATATATATATATATATATATATATATATATATATAAAACACTTATCTATAAACCATCACTTGAGAGCTGCAGCAAACACGTCTGTACACAATGGTGGCAAACGAGATCTGGGGAAAGAGGGGGACTGCTGCATTATGAGTAAGAGAGGAGCTTGAAAGCTTGTAGTGTCCACGAGCTGTAAATAAGAGGCCAAGTCAGATCTGAACCCACATGTTGAGGAATGAACGAAAATTGACAACATAAGATCTGATAATGATGTCTCCCAGCTGGAACCAGCTGGAAGTGCAGATATTTCCTGCACAGCCTGTTCATTTTGATGTGATAATATGCATCCTGAAGATCTATCAAGCACATCCAATCATCCTTTTGCAACAGGGGCAAAATTAACTGAAGCATGACCATTCAGAGCTTTGAATATTTTATGTACTGATTTGTTTTGATGAGATCCAGAATGGGTCTCAAGTCCCCTGTCTTTTATTTGGCACTAAAAAAATCTTGAATAAATTCCGGATCTTATCTTGTCTGGGGGGACTTCCTGAATTGTTTTTTTTTTTCTTGTAGCTTTCTTATTTCCAGAGCTGCGGCCTCCCTCTGATTGGGTGGAACATCAGGGATCTTCCTCATTTATATGGGGGGAGATTTGGGAAAATGGTATTAAATAAACTCTGGATATGATCCTCTGCACCCAGGAATCCATTGTGACGAGTGCTCAGGCTTCTAGGTGCATGGACAAGCACCCCCCCCCCCGACTGCCATCAAAGAAAAGTGGCCAGGCAACTTTTCAGGAATGTTCATAGAATTTGTCCAAGAAGGAATCCCTGAAACCCTGGTTTTGGGGGCCTCTGATGTGAGGACAGCATCTTTCATTAGAGTCCCCCCTCCCCCCCACCTCTGGAAGAAACATCTGCTCATGAGTCTTGGAAAGGACCTTGTGACTTACAAAAAACACATTTTCCTACCTCCTTGTTGATTTGGTGAAAAGGGTCTCTGAGGAGTAGAGAGAAATGAATGGGTGGCCTTGGTGGTGCTGGGGTTAGTGTTGTTGCCGCCTCACAGTAAAAGGTTCTCTGATTCGATTTTCGGCTGAGTCTGCATGTCCTCCCTGCAGATGCATGGGCTTCCTCTGGGAGCTTCAGTTTCCTCCCACATCCCAAAGACATGCTGCAGGTGGACTGGACACTCTACATTGACCCTAGGTGTGTGTGTGTGTGTGCTTGTGTGGAAGGTTGGGCACTGAGCTGGCAACTCAACACTATAAAATTCCATTGCCAATGATTCTGTAGATCGCTGTTCCGCTGTGGTGACCTCTAATGGGAAAAGGAGTAGGAAATGGATCCCTTTGGCAGACAAGCTCTTTCCTTTCTGCTCACTTCTGGATAGCATTTCCTTCACCTTTGGGCCGAAAAGAGAAGAACCATCAAATGGAGCACTGATAAACGAAGACCTGAAGGGCTCCACAGAATTGCAGAATCTCATCCAGGCATGTCTCCTGACAGCTATGCTTGAAACTGGTGCCTTTGATGTACCCTCTACAGCATGGGAAATCAACCTCATGGACACATTCCATATAGACTGAAGTGTGGCCAGACATGGATCCAGAAAGAGATTTTGAAAGGTCCTTTGTCAAATCTCTTTGCAACCTGGTAAAGTGTGCCAAATAGTTCAATGACTGCAGGGCAAAGGTCACTTCCTGTCTCTTTCTTGGTGGTTGCTGCTATAACCATGGCATCTACTGGGACCCCCTTGCTCCAGTGTGCTCTATCCTTTGGGGGGAGGGCTAAAAATCTATCTGGTCACTTGGGAATTGGCTCCACAGTATCCAGTTCCTTCCACACACAGTGTGTGCTAAGATCTATTAGCTGATCAGCCGAAGGTTCACTAAAGATGTAGCTGGGTCAGACCTGAAGGTGTCCAGGAGCATGACTCCTCCTGGGAGGGGGGGCCAGAAGACCATCCACCTTTTTGCTTTAAACGTTCTAGTATTTCTCCAAAGGAGACATTCTCCAGTGGAGATCTGGGGCATCCTTCCCCCTCATCTAAATCAGTGTCCTCAGTGAGAGACTCCTGAGGGAAATCCAAGTGTCTCTTTTTACAAGTCCTCTTCCTGTGGGCCTCATCAATGGGATGGCCTGGTGAGGTGTCAAAGCAATGGGGGAATCTCCTAGGGACTGACTGCAGGCTTGATTGGGCAGGCTGTCCTGATGGGATAGAGGTGAGAGGCTTAGAATTCCAACCTGATGTTGGAAGAGAAACAGGATCCGAGGGGAGCAAGGATGTCCTTACTCTAGGCAGTGAGAAAGCCCTCTTCAACGTCAGAGGATCTAGGAGAAACAGAGGTTGGCAGCACTGAAGTGAAAGACCCCTCTGCTGATGAGCCCTGAACTCCCCACCTTTAGGAGGTAGTAGGACCCACACTGTCCAGAGCCCATGACTTTGGCACCAGCTGTTTGTCTGTGTAAGTCCCTCTTGTAGGATGTTGACATCATTTGGGGACTCAATGACTGCACCCAGTTTGCAATCATCAGCAACCTTTGTCAGCTATAGGCCTTTTGTTTTAGCCTGTATATCCAAGAAGTAGACTCCAAACAATAGGGGCCCCAGCACCAATCCCTGTGGAACACCACTAGTTACAGGTCTGCTGGTGGAGGTAGAGTCGCCTATTTTGATTGTGTGCACTCTGTCAGTAAACCAGTTTGCAACCCACCTGAAAATATACAGGTTGATCTCCAGCTGGGTGAGTTTATCAATGATGCCTAAGTGGGGAATAGTGTCAAAGGCCTTGTCTAAATCCAGGTAGGCTGTATGCATGGATTTGCCTTTGTCCTGGGCTTTGGTGACTGTCTCAAAGAAGTTCACCAAGTTCAAGAGGCAGGAGCTTCCTTTAGCAAAGCCAAACTGGGTTGAATTGAGTGCTTGGAGGTCTCCTATATCTTTGTTGATAAGGTCCATGATTATTCCTTCCATGGCCTTGCAGATTAGGCTGGTCAGGCTTATGGGTCTATAGTTCCCAGGGTCAGTGGAGGCACCTCCTTTATGTAATGGGATGACGGTTGCTGTTTTCCATTCAGCGGGTACAAAACCAGTACTTAGACTGTGGTTAAAAAGAATTCCCAGCAGTCCAGCTAGTTCCTGTTTTAGAATGCAGCCTGGGATATTATTAGGTCCCACAGAGGTTGAGTTTGTTGGCTTTGGAGACAGTGTTTACGATCTGTTCCTTGGAGATACTAGGTGGAGGGCAGGTGGTAAGGATGCTTTGGGGGATATGTGGTGGGGACAGGGGGAAGAAGTTTTCACTGAACCTGTCAGCAAGTTGGCTATTTCTGCAGGTTCAGTATATGTGGTGCCATTAACAACCAGTTCTGTGCAGATCTGAGTTTTTGCTTTAAGGTTTCTGATGTAGCTAAAGAAGGCCTTATGGTTATCCTTAGCAAAGAAAGCTAATTTGGATTCATAGTTAGCTTTAGAATGCCTTACGAGGTATCTTATTTGCTTGTTTAAGCTGAAGAGAGAATGCTTCCAGTTCAAAGACTGTTCCTTCCTGCTCTTGCACAGCAATTTCTTTCTCCTGTTGTATAACCTGTTAATGGCAGATGTCCACCATTTCTTTCTTGAGGATCTTGTTTTGGTCCAATCAGGTTAAGCTGAGTCAATACGTTTGTATAGATGTTTGTATAGATCCCAGTATAGGTGTCCATGCCATCAGTGAGGGCAGGGGCTATGAAGCTATTAATGCCATCACATGGGTCGTCAGATGTTATTTTTACTTCTAATGAGACTGATTTATGATCAGACCTCACTAAGGAGGGCTGCAAACGTGGGGTAGTGCAACGATCACCCATGTTAGTGAACACCAGATCCCGAATGTTTGGGCCCCTTGTGGGGGTGTCAACCAAATAGTCCAGGGCATTGGAGTTGATGAAGTCCCAGAACCTTTGGGCAAGTGTGTTAGTACACATATAATTTACCCAGTCTATGAATGGGTAGTTAATTCACCTAAAAGCAGAGAGTTTGGTTGTATCTTGAGCGATTCAAGTAGATCCAAGTATGCAGTGTGGGTATCCTGGTTCATGGAGGGGGTCCTATAACTGGCAATAACTTGGAGAGGGGTCTTACAGTCTTTTGGACCTGGATTAGTTCAAGGGAATCATTTTGTTTAACCAATCAGGAGGTGTATTTATCTTTGATGAATACTGATACTCCAACTCCTTTAGTTCTCACACTTTCAGTTTGTGGTCTGAATGTGCAGAAGGCATTATAACCCGGTATGGCTGAGGTGCTTTCTACGGCTTTAATCCAAGTCCCTCTGACTACACAGATGTCAGCATCTTCTAAGGTGAGGTCTGCTTCCAGCGAGTGCAATTTTTAGGTTTTAGGTTTAGACTCCTAGTGTTTAGCAGCATAACCTTGAGGTTGCTTTTTGAAGATATTTTTACGTTGGGAATTTTGTTGTTGTGACATTTCCTAAAAAAGGCACTGAGAGGGAGGCAAGGACCTTAGCCAGTAACCAAAATCCCAGAGGTGACAGATGAAGACCATCTCTGGCAAAGCAGTTTGGTCTATCTACCATATCATCCCAGGCTGACAGGTACTGGATCCCCTTTGATTGACACCAGAAACTAAGCCAATAGTTGAAGTCAATCATTTTTTGTTTATATTGTGGTATCATCTTAGGTGAAAGTAGTATGCTTCTCAAGGCTAGGAACACAACTGCCTGAGACACATATTCAGAGAGCTCAGTCATGTCTCTCTTCATACATTCGAGTGAGCTACACTGCAAGTCATTCACACCAGCATGAACTATGATGGAGCCATAACAGTACTTGCCGTGGAGAGACCTGAGTGCGTGTATGATCTAGTGGATCCTGGCAGCTGACAAAAAGCTGACCTTAACCTTCTCCTTGTTAATCCTGGTGAGTTTGACTTCTGTGTGTCTCACTATGGAGTCATCTATGACCAAAGAATTTGGTGAAATGCGCTTTGCCTTAGGGGATTGTTTGGTGCGACACTTGTGCTTGTGGTTTTATGTGTATAGAGTGATGTAGGTACATTATTAGGTGTAAAACAAGTATACCAAAGGCAGCTGTGAAAAACACCAACACAGTAGAGAATATCATCTCTGTATAAACTGTAAAACAAATAAATATAGCCGCACTCAACAGAGCAAATGCCTCCTGGCCAAATAGTATTAAAATGCAGCAAGTTCCAAAAGTTATGGCCGAGAGACAACCACTGGACAGCAGCTTATCCAGTATTAAGATGGGTATTTAAATAGTAAAAATGTACTCAAATAATAAAAATCCAACAGTTTATTTTACAGGCACCAGGTAAGCGCTTTCACTTACAGCTTTATCAGACTGATAAAAAATCCCACAATCTTAGAGTGTTTTTAACAATTATCCTGCTTTGTTAAAGGACTCGTGGGATTTTTTATCCAATGTTAATGACAGTTTATACAGAGATGATATTCTCTTTGTTTGTATTGACGTCAAAAATTTATATTCCAGGATCCCACATGATACTGGCATTGATTGTTTTTTTCAATTTTTAGTGCCTATTATTGGACATGATAAAAGTTTGGTTCTCAGTAGCCTCATGGATTTAGTTTTGCAAAATAATTTTAATCCAATAAATTGTTTTCCTACTGTGTTTGGTGTTTTTCACAGCTGCTTTTGGTATACTTGTTTCACTTTTTCGTTTTTATCTGGTTGGTTCGTGCGCAAGGCACTGTGTCTGCCATCGACATGGAGGAGAAGATTAATTCTCTATCGGATGCAGTTAATAATTTAACTGCTCTAGTACAAAGACTTATTGAACAAGTCAACGATTCAGTTCAGCTGAATCATTGTGGACAATCTTCAAACTGTCAACCTTTGATTTCCGGTTCAAGACAGAGCCAGGACAACGAGATTCCACCAGGGCAACATACAGGCATGCCCAATATTCATGCGGATGCAGGAACAGGACAGGGTTTTGTTCCTGTTACCGGTACGAGCAACCAGGTCCATGATTTTTCTAATTTCAGTCTTAAGACCTGGTTAAAAGAGGGTTCGTCTCTACAGTTGGCCACTGATAACCAGTCTAACAACTTAGGTAGTTTGGATAAACAGTTGAAAACATTCCAAGACATGGTGGTCAAATACAGGAAGTTCCAGCTTGAGTGTGACTATTTGTGTGAAAGCATTAAAGTAGAAAGGAAACCAAAAGGTCTCCATTCATGGAAATATCCATCTGGATTCATTCACGATTTGGACTTGCATCGTGAGTTGATTTCTCTTTTTAATAAACAGGGTTGTGAACTTTTGCAAGTTCTGATTCGGCACTATGAGAAACAAATGGTGGATTTAAATAAAGCCATTGAGACTTTATAGCTCTATTAAAAGTGATTTATTATTTGATGTTAAATCTGAACAATATAGGCATGTTTTCATTAAAACTGATCATTTGTTACTTGATTTAAAAGCAAAAAAAGTCAAGAAATTTAATCGTGATCAACAGGAGTATGTGAAAGGTGTGGCTTATCCACGACCACCAGTTGTACCTCAAACTGTTCATGAAGGTGACATTGCTGGTGGAGACAGTGATGCTGGTTTGATTTTTAACGAATTGGAAGGCCATGACAATTTTAATGACAACATCCCTTTAGACACCCCCCCCCCCCCACCGAGGAGATCCAAGAGATTAATGAATCAGAGGGGGGAGAACAATCAGAATTTCTGTCAGCAAAACCCACCCACTCAGTCATTCCCCCAACAAGTGTAGACCAGCGGGAAGGGGAAGGGGAGAGGGAAAGGGAGATCGGGTTGGCGGCAGACATATTGGAATTGAACACACATTCTGTGGTTAAAATTATTTCTAATACCACAGGGGATTTTAAAGTGTTTAATTGCAGTCATGTTGATGTCACTGAGGAGTGGGCCAATTTATTTGAAAAGGGTTTAACATTTGTTCCTGCATAGAAAGCCAAACTGGACCAGGTTTTGGTTCAATTGAAGTTGTTTTTGAGGAAACTCATTTTCAATATTTTATTTGATGATGACATGCATAATACAGGTTTACATAGGAACAAAAGGCCCAATACATTCAATCCACCCCTACATCCTTTAATACTTGTTTTTGAAAAACGTTGTGAAGATGAAATCAAGAGAATTGTTAGCACCCCATCCAACTTCCCTATTAACTTAAGTATGGATGAACATCTTTTATTGCAGCACAATTGAAGTGAGGCTTCTATTCGTATCATGCAGCCAGATAAAGGTGGGGGACTGGTGGTCATGAGTACGAATGATTACGTCAATAAAATGTTTTCTATTTTGTTTTCGGATGTGTATGAAGAAATATCTTTGAATGAGTTAAATGGGGCTCTTCACAGAATTGATTTGGCCCTTGAGGATCTTTTTTTAAACAATCAGGTCTCACTTAGTGAAATGGACTATTTTAAGGTGAAATTTCCTAGAACACACACTAATTTTGGTCTCCCCAAGCTTCACAAATGCCTTGAGGATCCCCCACTGAGGCAAATAGTTGATGCCAAAGAGTCCAAGACATTCTTTATTGCTAAATATATTGATCAGGAGACCAAGAGTGTTTTTAACAATTATCCTGCTTTGTTAAAGGACTCGTGGGATTTTTTATCCAATGTTAATGACAGTTTATACAGAGATGATATTCTCTTTGTTTGTATTGACGTCAAAAATTTATAATCCAGGATCCCACATGATACTGGCATTGATTGCTTTTTTCAATTTTTAGTGCCTATTATTGGACATGATAAAAGTTTGGTTCTCAGTAGCCTCATGGATTTAGTTTTGCAAAATAATTTTAATCCAATAAATTGTTTTCCTACTGTGTTGGTGTTTTTCACAGCTGCCTTTGGTATAGATTATTAGGCGTAACATGTTTGCGTTTCGGAGGTCTTTGGTGCTTAGGTAAATTTCTGGTGAGTACCTCCGTGTATGATGGTTTATGTGTTAACAGCGTGGTTTGTGCAGGAGGTGTAGTATGTGAGTTGACAACCTGTTCAGTGTCACTGTTCTGGGACTAAGAGAGCAAGAATTCCAAATTCTTAGTGCATATGCATCTCTCACAAATTGAGCTTAAGTGGTTTAGGAGCAGTGGGTTGTCAGTGCACATGATTCAATTGCTACACTGCCTCAGGAAATGCATGTCAATCAGGTTGGCTGGAGAAACAGATGAGAACTGACCATCTATAATAGTAGGTGTAAATTTGCTTACTTTAATGAGGAATGATGTGGTTTAATTGGGGGCTTAATGCTATACTAATAGGGCTCTCAAGTGATACGAGATTATTAGGGATTAGGATATTTCAGTTATAGCAGCAAATGCTGTAGAAAGTGCATCTGAGGTCATGGGGGATCTTCAAGGCATTTGTGAAGCTTGGGGAGACCAAAATTAGTGTGTGTTCTAGGAAATTGGACCTTTCTGAGCAGCTAAGTGCAATTTTAAGGAGATGAAAGTTTCATGATGGTGTCCCAGGATAGTGGACTATGTACACACTGGTTTACAAACTACATCAAAAATGTGGGAGAAACAGGCAAATGAAAGTTCTGTAAAAAAGAACTGGAAACAGTCACACATCCTGTTACTGGGTGTGATACCCTCTGCCATGAGTGTATCACACATCCTATTAATAAGTGTGATACACTCATGGCAGGGGGCCTGTATACTGAAAGGCACAATATTGTAGCAAGACTGTTGCACTGGGGACTGTGGAAACACTCCAGTATAGAAGTATCTGAAAAGCATTGGAAACATGAACCACATAGCATTATAGAGAATGATGAAGTGTATAGCACATGGGATCACCCATTACCAACAGTTCAAGAAATAGATGCTAGAAAATCAGATCTGCTAGTCCATGAAAAAGAGACAAAATCAGCACTGCTCATTTAAATTACTTCACCCAGGCTAGTCCATGAAAAGGAGACAAAATCAGCACTGATCATTTAAATTACTTCACCCAGTGAATAGTGTCTTATGTACAGAGAGACACAAAGTCATAAATACTAGGATTTACAGGACAAAATAAGGAATGTGGAAGGAAAACATTCAAGCAATTCCAACAGTAGTAGGAACAATAGGTCTAATAAAAAAGAATTTACAGTCATACTTAGATATGCTACCGGTACATATAACCCCATATGAATTACAGAGGAGGCAATTCTAGGTGCATTGTGGGTGCTGAGAAGAGCACTCTTGGCTATCATCAAGGACAGAACCATACTAATTTCATGAACTCTAACTGTACCCTCATGGTATTAGATACCCAAAAGACTAGGAGAAATTAATCTGAGTGACTGATAATTTGTGTGGGGTGACCTGTAGGCTAGCCTGGCTTCCACCATATACCTGTCCTATTCCATTCCAGGTGTACCCCTGTGTTATGTGTCATTCTCTTTACCTTATTTGCTGTCCAGTCCTCCCCATCACGAAGAGTCCATTGTATGACTTCATCCAGTTTTGTCTCCAGTTTTGGTTTCAATACCATCCATCAACCTGTGTCTTGATTTTATGTTTGTCTAGTGCCGCAACCTTTTCTTCTCTCTCTAACCCTCCCACAACCATTCCACACTACCTTCCCCAGTGAACCTATATATTCTAATATAAAAACTGTGGGTCTTGCCCACCAAAACAAAACATGCCCTTCTTGACCCCCACCTGTCATTCCTTACAGTCACCCTTGGATGTTTTCCTCTCCTTCACATTTCCCCTTTTTCTAAATGTGCTACCTCTATCTTTCCTCCCAGTTTATATGATAAATTGGGTTGGCAGTTTGCTATGCAGGTCCTCCTTTGGCTGCCTCCCACAGCATATGTGGCAACAGTATTGCGCTTTGCTGCACACATGAACATGCATAGCCTTAGGCACAATCAAGAACATTTGCCTGCCTTTCATCTGATGTTGATCACTCTGATAGCTGTGCTCCCCACTGCACCTCACTTGCTGAGTGCTACTCATCCAAGAAAATGGTTCCACTGATTTAATCTGTTGTAGTTTTTTGAACCACCGGCATTGCATAAGCCACAATACAAATCTGAGAAGCTGTAATCCATGTTGCAGGATGGGATGCCTGCTATTTAGCAGTGCATTGGCACAAAGTGCATATCTATGAATCCCAGATCAAGATATTTCCTAGTCCACTTCATAGCATATTAGTCATGCATGTGTTCCTTTGGGAGTAAGTTAATGGTTATCTAGGTTCAAACATTTGTAGTATGAGATTTGAATTAGATGACAAGAAAGCTGCAGTTGGCCTCCTATTATGATATGCAGAGTACATGAAATGAGAAACGAGTCTACCTTGCAACAGAAAAGATTATTGCTGTCACGGGAACAAGATCATTTGAATAGCCTGCCGGAGAAAGAGAGAGATTAATATTATTACGTATAGTTATTGCAAGCCCACTTCTCCTTAGAAACTGAAGGAGCTGCGTTGCTCCATGGTGACACACTGAACCAAATTAACTGACTCCTGCAAGGAGACCAGTACTAATGTTGGCAGACTAGCTATTTTCATTATTTAGAAAACATTCATAGAAAAATGTCAAGTCTCTATTCCAGAAATTAAGTACTGATAAGTCAGGTATCTCCAGAAAATTCTATACTGATTTGGAATATGAGACTATAAATAGTGGCACAGATTGTTGATTTTCAGTGATGTATTGAATTGTGAATGATCTGGCATGCTGTTGATGATAACCAAAGGATGCAAACTGAATACTTCCAGCAGCCTCTAGGCAATTATATTATCTGGGACAATCTCCATATTAACCATCTTTCTGGGCCAATCTCCATATTAACCATCTGACACCTTTAGTCCAATATTTACCCATCTGCTTGCTCAGGCCCAAGAACCTTATAACCTATTCATTCCTTAAGGCAAAAGTCAGGAGTGGAATCTGTGTGGATTAGAGTTTTCTTTATGATCCCTGACATCCCCTACTGTGGCTGCAACTCTGCTACATACTTGCATCAGGGGATGTATGCATGCTCACAAGCATGCAATCACTAGCTGAAGTACTGTGTACTGTTACTGCTCATGGGTTACAGTCCTCCCCTGTAATGGGTTATAGTCCTCCCCTGTAATAAATGTGGCACCCTTCCCCCCAAAGGATCAGTGGGGTAGTGTCTTTTTCAATCATTTCCTATCTTCCCCCATCAGCTTCTGCAACACCATAACTGCTAGTCAAACTCCAGAATTCTGAGGCAATGTCAGGGGTTTATTCCTCTAAACCAAAGAGCTGGTAGTATTAAACAGATGTTAAATTTTGCACAACACTGGAGAGGGTGTTGGAAAGCTTACACTCCAGCTAAATGTATTAACAGCAGCTTCAAGGCAGCTTAAACTTAAATAGTAGATCTAACTTGGTGGCTTAAACCATGAAGGGGTTTGAAAAACATCTACTACTGCTGTTGTCTGAATTTCACTGGAATAAGGTATATTATAAAGTGAGAATTTGGGGTATGGAATGGATTGTTCCCTTTGCATCGGTTACTGTTCACTGTGAATAAGTAAGATACAGTTTAATTTATTTGTAAACCAGGTTAGTGATCTCCATGGATCTTGTTTTAGACTCGGCCTGGGAACATTGTTAGGTTGAGACTAGCTCAGAGTCATAGAGTTAGACAATGGAGGCTGAGAGACTCAAACCCTGGACCGTAGGGAACGGTGAAAGTGGTGCCGAGATAATGAGCAGAAGAGCATGAACTTTACAACTGTTTCAAGAAAACATTATATCACTTTTCCTCTTTTATGGAGTAAACAGCTATATGAATAAAGGATCAGACACAATGTCTTTATATTCACACTGTGCAGTATGAGAAATTTTAACAAACAGTGAATAATCTGAAATGAATCCCCAGAAGAGCATCTAGACATCTGTGGCTGACAGAGGCAGTCTTTTAATACAGGTGTACAGTGTGCAATCCCTTTACTTTGGCTTCTCTGGAAATTATTCATATTAATATATTCAATGGGTCTGTAGTCAATGATATAGTTCAGGTGGGGTTGGAAGCCTAGAAACTGACAACAGTTTCTGAAGATGGGATACAAATTAGTTTAATAAACCTATTTAAGACAACGTGGAAACATCACAAGAACTCAGGCCCGTGGTCTGGGATGTCAGATGATCAGGCCACTATATGATAACTATGATTTTGGGGTTGGAAGAGAGCCATGAAACTCATACATCAGATTCCAGTCCCTTCTCTTTATCACATAGTAACATGGAGCATGAAACCCTTGAGGGCTGGTGAAATAAGAGAGTCAGTGTCTCATTCCTAGGCGATGCAGAAAGGGTATGATGAATATAGATATTATCACTGTGATTAATTACATATTCAGAATCTAGTGTCAATTTTTAGTTAAAGGACCAGCCTTATTCTTTTTGTCATCTTTATTTATTTATATTTGTTTACTGGGAAAGTTTACTAGTCTGACTTGCTGACTTGGGTGTTTAAATTATAGAAGAAATAATGGACAGGTCAGACATGTATCTATCAGAATAAAATGAAGCTGCAGTAATGTTTCATAAAGTCATAGGTATATACTAAGCGTGTGGTCTAGATGACCATTCAGAAGCCTAGCCAGTGTAAGCCCAATAATTATGGGCAGTCATCGCAGTAGTGAATTTAAGAATAATTATTCAGTCATATACATTGATCTTAAAGGTTGCTAATGCATTGTACTGTTTACCATGCAGGGTGAATTGAGTCTTTAAGCAGGGGATATGTTGGGTTCGAAATCTATCATGCCAATAAGTCCTATTTATGATCCAATGAAGCATAACAGTCTTTGATGCTAGTGTGATGCCAATGGTCTTCCACAGGTGAATGAGATCGAGCAAGGGGTGAGAAGATGGCATAATGGTGAAGGTGTTTATCTTAGAGACACAAGATACAGGGTTTGATTCTCACATAGGGTAATTGGCTAGGCTTAAAATGGCCCACAAGGGCAGTTAGCCTAGTACTAATCTATGAACCTATGAAGGCAGGGTTCTTCATGGCACAGAAAGTTAGGCATTCATCACAGTAAAGGAACCTGTATGAGATGGTTATCAGGTTACCTTTAGGAGTTTACTTCAATAATTCTCATGGTTAGCCTTGATGCCTGTAAACTGGGTATTTGTGTATGCTTCCTTCTGGATATTCACATGCTCCAAAATTAATTTGGCTGCATTTTTTATAATGTATCTAGGAGGGTGAGGTAGTGATTTATCTACTATCTCAGCATACATGGATTTAGTGTAAGAGCACTGTATGTTAACTGACACTGATAACTAGTGACAGTGTCTTCAGTTTAAACCAATATTTACATCTCTCATAAATGTTTAAACCAATATTTACATCTCTCATAAAAGTTTAAACCAATATTTACATCTCTCATAAATGTTTAAACCAATATTTACATCTCTCATAAAAGTTTAAACCAATATTTACATCTCTCATAAATGTTTAAACCAATATTTACATCTCTCATAAAAGTTTAAACCAATATTTACATCTCTCATAAATGTTTAAACCAATATTTACATCTCTCATAAAAGTTTAAACCAATATTTACATCTCTCATAAATGTTTAAACCAATATTTACATCTCTCATAAAAGTTTAAACCAATTTTTACATCTCTCATAAATGTTTAAACCAATATTTACATCTCTCATAAAAGTTTAAACCAATATTTACATCTCTCATAAATGTTTAAACCAATGTTTACATCTCTCATAAATGCTGCCTGCTTTGGCTGACAGAGCAGGGTTATTGTAAACATGAGGCAGGTGTTCCACTGCTTTAAAGTGCCAGGCATAGGCTGGTGACAGAAGGCTTTTGAGCAAATTATAAACTCATGATGCAGAGAATGGTGAAGGACCAAGTATTACTAGATGGACTGGCTCAGGATGGGAAGGGTGACTGGTGAAAATACATTTGTTAGAGTGAGCAAGTGTAGCAGATGAAGAAAGTAGCAAGGGCAAGCTGCTTAGGTGAGCAATAGCATATAACACAATGACACAAAGGGGAAGGTCTGAACTGCGAAGGACCACTACTATGTAGAGAATACATGTATTGCTAAGATTTCTTATAAACTGTTAATGGGAAGAAATTATGTTAAATGGACAGGATCAAGTTAATTTAAAGCAATTAAAGATCAGTGTATAATTTTATTAAAAGCAGCATTAAATAAATAGTAAGTGCATTTAAATTATACATTGCAGCCCATCGGGATAATAGGCTGTGGTGGGTAAGTACAGCAACATAGCCCCAGCAAGACAAATTGTGTAACACAGCTGTATGAAGTACAGGTGCGATCCACAGGAGCGGTGATGTGTAAAAATATTTTAACTGCAAGGTTAAAGGTCGCAGTAGTAACCTGTGTTAAAACAGAGCTAAAATGCTACTTACAATAGCAACAATTAAGTTGTACTGTAAAAAAATACAAGCACAGTCAAAATTTAAACACAGTAATGTGCAGTTTATGCTCCAACTCTAGGACAGACTGTTGGTGATGCCAACAGCAGCATTGTCAGGTACCCTTGCCTTGTTGAAAGGGAATATGAAAAAGCCACGGCCTTATTTTGGGGCAATGACAATGATGGACATGAGGTGACGAGACAGATCCAGGGCTTCTAATAGTGAGGTGGGCGAATTTACGTATGGAAGGAAGTAGCACTGACTTATCGCTGAATCCATGCTGCGCCGCAAGACACATCGTGAGTCCCAGAGAGTGAAAGAGTCGATAGAAGTTAAAAAAGGTGATGATGGAAAGTGAGCTGACATTCCGAGTTTGAATGGAATGATAGCAGGGGAAAGTAATATGCAAATTCCTTAGTGAGTTAATAATTACCTTGTGCTGTCAGAAAAGCTGGATATCACTCTGGCAGTTAGTGCAGAGGTGTAAGGCTATGAGCTGTTAACCATCTACTTCCCATGATACACGGTTTGACTCCTTCTGCCTTCACATGTTTGTTGTATAACATGAGCAAGTCAGTTAACCAGATAGTGCTTTAGGACAACTGGGAATTTAGGCTAGTCTCCTGGAATGCACCCCTAATTACCACCCATGAGCTTAAGTAGAAAATGAGGTGTATTATTTATCATCTGGTTTGATTTGTTTCGAAAGCACAACCAAAGAAAGGCTATCCTAGGAGGGAAAAAGCCACCGTGAGAGCATCTGAATTGAAACCAGGGGCCTCTTGATCACTAATTAACTGCCCTACTATTGATCTATATGCCCAGGATGAACAGTGGTTGTCAATGATCTTGTAATGAATTATCTCTGGGTTTTCTTCATCTTCTTAGAGGCTGCTGTGTTACAACAGACCTATGGAGACTTTAGTGGTTGAGTTCTGTGTACAGACGTTGTGCTGCAATATATAAAGGAGGATGAAAAATCAGAAAACAAGGCCACTGTAGGTCAGTGTCTACAATTTCCATCACATGCAATAAGGACTACCATGCTATTAATCCATCTTCAATGCAGATGGGTATAACATTATACCATTGCAGAAGAATTCAGAATAAAGTATATAAAGTACTTGAGATAATCATTAACCCTAATTTTATTACATTAACTATTTTAAGTTATCTTCCTCACTTATTATGAAGTGGATAAAAAAGAAAACATAACAGGAAGGAGATAGCTGAAAAGGGTGACTCTATAAAACAGGCATCCAAGTAATTAAATAAGAGGCTTAAGTCCTGTAACATCAGTTCAAATAAAAGTACTTCCAATATGACAGCTCACAAAAATTAAAAAAAAAAAGTAAATCATCCTCAAATGTACCAAAATTTTCCTCACTAATCTTTGTACTACTTGAGAAAATGGGTAAAACAGCACGTTCATCAGTAATAATGTTAGACCAGCTGTAGAAATGAAATGCTTGTTCACTGCTGAGCCTGGCACTTGCACGCCTATTGAGCACACTTTTGCTACTCTTCATCCTTGGCACCTCTTTTTGCTACTTTCACTCAATATCTGATCGCATAATATTTGTCATACTTGTTCATTAGAAAAATTGTTTTTGGATTCTTTTTGTTGTAGAAACCAGTCTTATTGGTGTGATTCCTACCAGCCTTTCTTTCGGGTTTTTGTCAATGTCTCTAAGTTTGAGAAGTCCATTGTATTTTGTAAGCAGATGAAAATAATGAGGGATGTGGCAGCTTATGAGTCTGGCAATGCTTTTTTGTTGGATTCTGAAAGAAAGGCTGGTAGGAATCATACTGATAAGACTGGTTTCTACAACAAAAAGAATCCTAGAAACAATTTTTCTAATTATCCAATGAATATCTTACCAATGAGACCAGACAATACGATACTTCCTTAAATCCAACAGTAACTGAGGTTACTAAAGTCATTCACCAATCATGTGACCAGGGAATCCCTGTTAGTTAAGAAAGATGTAGGAACTTCTAAAGCCGTTGGTAGTCACAGCTTTTCAGAGTTACCGTGTTTGCCTAAAAACACTGGAACTATGAAAGATTTGGACAATAAGTCCACTAATTCTAAGAATTTTTTAAGGCAAAGGAGTCGGAGCTCCAATACAAGGAGCAGATGAAGGAGTCACAACAAGAGACATTGAACTTTCATCATGATCAACTTATTAACCAGATTCATGGTAATGTTTATAATTTATCAGGGGTTGTTTTGGAAGATGTTCATTAGAAAATTTTGAATTTAGGGATTTAGGGGTAAATTTCTTACCCAGTCATCAAGCCAATGAAGCAAGGACGATTATTGACTTTAAATTATATACTAGGAAATTAATATTACAGTTTATTTTAGAGGGTCTATATTAGAACATCGATGTTTCAGAACATCGAAGGTTCTAATATCGAACCCTATTCAGCAAACACTGAAAATAGCAAAGCTGCAGAAAACCAATTTTTTTTTTCCCAGGGAAAGAATTCAGTTGTCCATTTCTGTTGCTTCACTATTTTCAGCACTGTGGTGGAACGTTATGGGTTGGGTTCAGGTAAGTGTGCGATTGTGTGGACGTGAGGGTTAGGGCGGGTTAGGTAAGTTAAGGTTAGAGCGCGGGTGAGGTGAGTGTGTGATAGTGACGGACCTTAGGGTTAGGGTTTGGGTTAAGGTAAGTGGATAGTTAGTGGTATATGTACAGTTTAGTGTAGGGTTAGATGTAAGATTTTAGGTGTATGTGTGTGGATTGCTGTTTGTTTAGTGTGCTTGTGTTGTGTGTATGTGTTTCGGAACAACTAATTTTTTCCCTAGGAAAAAATTTGCTGTTCTGAATGTTCAATGTTGTCAGCATTCGCTGAATTGGGTTCGATATTAGAACATTCGCAGTTCTGACACTTCGATGTTCTAATATAGACCCTATTTTAGATGGTGTGTGCATCAAGAAAGGTATTCGTAAACCTTCGAATTATAACCCAGCATTATATCATAATCCTTAAGGTTTTTCAAACATGTTGTGAAGATGAAATAAGGAAATGTTTTAGTAATAAGGTTAAGAATGTGTTTTTTAATTTGAACTGGGCTGAAACTAAAGCATTGAATGAATTACAAAATTTTAAACATTTACATTTTATGAAGACAGACAAAGGGGGTGGGATTGTGATAATGAAGCAAGAATGTTACAACAATGCAATTGAAAGTATGTTAAGTAACGAATATGAATATCTTGAAGTGGGAAAATGTGATGTGTTGAAAAGCCATAGAAATGTTTTGGACAACTTGTATGAATGATTAATGAATGATGATATTAATTTTGAATTATATAATTTTTTATGTGTTGAAGAACCGAAAACAGGGGTACTATTTGGTATCCCTAAATTGCACAAAGATACCCAGAATCCCCCTTTAGGCCTATAGTTTCAGCACCTGGTAGTAGTACGGAAAACATTTCTTTGTATCTTGATCAAATGTTCAACCTGCTAGTGCAGAAACTAGATTGCTACATTAGTGATTCTTGGGATTTTTTTATATAAAATTAGAGATTTTTATGTGACAACAATACAGGTTGTCAAGATTCCCCCTTTTATTATGTTCACAGTAGATACATCTTCCTTGTATACTTCTATACCAACACAGGAAGGTATTGAATATTTATGTTACTTTTTACATAAATATGGTGAATGTGATGTACACCAGGTTGACATATACAGGTGTTTGATGGATATTATTTTAGTAAATAATGTCTTTATTTTTAATAATAGGTTTTATAAACAGAAGAGAGGTGTAGCAATGGGGGTAACTGTAGCCCCCTCTTTTACGAATTTAGTACTGGGTTGGTGGGAGAAAGAAATTTTGATTAATATTTCTACTTAAAGTCATTTTTTACTGTCGGTTTGTAGATGACTTGTTTTTCATGGTGTCAAAGGAAGAATTTGAGGCAAATAGATTTATTACTGAGTTGAACAATAGTTCCACCTTTTTAGAATTTGTGGCAGGTGATTTGGGCCACAAGGTAAATTTCTTAGATATAGATATCTAATATTCATAGGAAGAATACTTTTAGCAAAAGCTATGTCCACTTTAAAAGTGAACATCCCATGTATATCAAGAGAAACATTCTTCGTGGGCAGTTTGTTAGGGCCTCAAGGATGGTTAGTGAGGGCCATAATTTTTTGGCAGAGATGGAATTTATTAAGGTATTGTTTTTAGACAGAGGTTACTCTCAAAAATGTTTAGATGATACAGCCAATGAAACAGCTAATAAAAGGGGCACTGAATTTCCTCCTATATTAATACATGGCTTCACCAGTACAAAGAAAAATTCTGAGAGAATAAAAGGTTACTAAGGTAGACTCTGATCCTAGATTTTGTTTGGATATGAGTGCCGACACCATTAATATAAAAAATGTCATAAGAGATAACTGGAAAATTTTATTGGGACATGAAGAACTGGCGAAAGTAGTAGGTAATAGACCCCAATTTGTGGAAAAGAAAAATGGTAGCATCAAACAGTTGAATATGCAGAGAAAGGGTCAAACCAACAAAACTGAAAACACCCGAAAGAGGCCTTGACCAGCAACAAAAGTAAAACACAGGAATCCAAAGTAAGTATCTGCTGGCATATTCCAACCAAAAAACATTTCTTATAAAGGGGACTGGAACTGGCAACAAACACAAAAACAAAAAGGGTTTTAAAAATGTTTCCAACAGATTAGACCAATTGGACTCATTTTCTGCGGATGATGTCAGCAAATTTGTAGGTCAGTAGGTTCACGTTGACGTACACCCTTCTGAAGCGGACATTGTAGATGCGCCTGTTATTGGAAGTACTCAGGAAAATGTTAGTAGTGAACAAACAAATATGGGTGAAAACAATTTGTTTTTTTCTACCAAGGAAGAGAAGAACACCAGAGAGAAGAAGTGTCTAAAAGGGAAGAATCAGCAACGACAACCTGGCGAATCTGTAACCTCAGCAATGAACATTTTTCAGCTGAGGAGTTTGAGGTACTGTCAAAAGGCTTTTCCTTTATACCTTTAAATTATACTTCTATTACTAATGTATTGTTGGACTTTAGTCATAAGCTGAATTTAAAATATTTATTTCAACAGTTTAACTGTGCTAATAGGGTTTTTAAAAATAAAAGTACCATAAATCCACCATTCATTGGGACACTAATGCATTTAACCAGTTGTGTAAGGATGCTTTTTATAAAGTTTTTGTGACTAGTAGTAATGTTTACAGGAACAAACAATATATTAATTTAAAATTTTAAATAGTGGTAAAAAAAACTGCATTAAACAGTTTACATTCTAGAAACTATCTAAGATACATACGAGCTGACATAGGAATGGTCTTGTTATAATGTCTTACGGAGATTATGTTAAAAGTATGTTGACACTCATCAATGATGGTAACAGTTACCAGAAGGTTTTTAAAGACTTTGTACTTAGGAAATACCAATTAATTGATTTGACATTGCTTGATTTATTACAACAAAATTATCTTTTGTTAGAAATGTATAATTGTTGCATAGTTGAACAACCAGAGTTGGGGGTACTTTTTGGCATCCCCAAAATTCATAAACATGAAGTGAGCTCTCCCTTTAGGCCCATAGTTTCTTCACCAAGAAACAAAACAGTCAACATTTCTGTTTCATTAGATAAAATACTCAATCCAGTACTACAAAAAAGTCATTTTTTTAAAAGATTCTTAGATTTTTCTTAGTCAGTTAAAAGGCTATAAGTTCAATGGGAGGGAACAATATTTATTCACAGCTGATGTCAACTCTTTGTACACTTTGATTGATCAAGAACATGGTATAGAATTTTTTGGAAATGTACCTTAGTAAATTTACATCAGGTTTATGCATCAAAGTTAAAACAATTGGGCTGTTATTGAATCTAGTATTAAGTAACAATTTTTTATGTTTGACTCTGACATCTACCAGCAGACTTCTGGAGTAGCAATGGGGGCCCATGTGACCCCTTCATTTGCTAATTTAGTTATGTGCTGGTGGGAGTATTACTTTCTTACTAAACTTCCATCCTTCAAGTCAGTGGCTTTCTACTGGAGGTACATTGATGATTTGTTTTTCATTTGGGAGGGTGGTAAGGAATATTTTGATATTTTTGTCAACAAGGTTAACCAGAGTATTGAATGGCTTAAGTTTGAAGTTAGTGGTTTTGGTACCACAATAACTTTTTTAGATGTACTTCTTACTATGGATGTGAAAAAACTATTTTATTAGCAAAATTTATAGGAAGACAACTTTCAGTAATAGTTATTTACATTATTCAAGTTTTCACCCTACATATACGAAACACAATGTTTTTAAGGGCCAGCTCATCAGGGCTAGCCGAATGGTCAGTAATGATGATGCTTTTATTAAAGAAGTAGGTATCCTAACAAATATGTTCTTGGAGAGGGGATACCCTTCAGAAAAGTTAAGAGATATTGTCAATCAGGTTATTCATAGAAGGAATACTGATTTCCCTCCCATTTTGAAATTTGGTTATGTCTCCACAAGTCGACCAAATAATGACATTAAGAAGGGAGATAAGACTTTGGCTTTCCCTATTCCCATTAGTTTTGATGGAGAAATTATAAGAAATATTATCAAAGAAAATTGGAAAGTAGTTTTGGGAAATAAGGAATTATGTGACATGCCAGTGCATTTCTTTGTGCTGGTCCCAAGCCCGGATAAATGGGGAGGGTTGCGTCAGGAAGGGCATCCGGCGTAAAAATTCTGCTACAATACTTATGGCACAAAAATTTCATATTTCCGTATCGGATCGGTCGAGGCCTGGGTTAACAACGACCGCCACCAGTACTGTTAGCCAACAGGGTGCTGGTGGAAATTGGGCTACTGTTGGCCGAAGGAGAAGAGGAGGGCGAAGGCATGCCCGATGGCAGGAAGAGAGGAGGAAGGTTATTTGATATATTGTGCATGCAAGAGACCAGATGGAAGGGAAGTAAGGCCAGGTGTTTAGGAAACGGATTCAAATTGTTCTATCATGGTGTGGATGGCAGGAGAAATGGGGTAGGGGTTATACTAAAGGAACAATATGCCAAGAGTGTTTTAGACGTGAAGAGAGTGTCTGACAGAGTGATGTTTATGAAGCTCGAAATTGATGGTGTAATGATGAATGTTGTTAGTGCATATGCTCCACAAGTTGGGTGTGCGATGGATGAGAAAGAGAAATTTTGGAGTGAGTTGGATGAAGTTGTGGTGAGTGTACTCAAGGGTGAGAGACTAGTGATTGGAGCGGACTTTAATGGGCATGTTGGTGAAGTGAACAGAGGGGATGAGGAAGTGATGGGTAGGTATGGTATTAAGGAGAGGAATGCAGAAGGTCAGATGATTGTGGATTTTGCGAAAAGGATGGACATGGCTGTGGTGAATACGTATTTTAAGAAGAGGGAGGAGCATAGGGTGACGTACAAGAGTGGAGGAAGATGCACACAGGTGGATTATATCCTGTGTAGGAGGGCCAGTCTGAAGGAGATTGGAGACTGTACAGTGGTGGCAGGGGAAAGTGTAGTTAAGCAGCATAGAATGGTGGTCTGTAGGATGACGTTGGTGATCAAGAAGAGGAGGAGGAGTGTGAAAGCAGTGCCAAGGATTAAATGGTGGAAGTTAAAAAGGGTGATTGTGAAGTGGAGTTTAGGGAAGAGTTAAGACAGGCACTGGGAGGCAGTGGAGAGTTACCGAATAGCTGGGTAACTACAGCAGAACTAGTAAGGGAGACTGCTAGAAAGGTGCTTGGTGTGACATCTGGACAGAGGAAGAAGGACAAGGAGACCTGGTGGTGGAATGAGGAAGTACAGGAGAGTATACAGAGGAAGAGGCTGGTGAAGAAGAAGTGGGATTGTCAAAGAGATGAAGAAAGTAGACATGAGTATAAGGAGATGAGGCGCATGGCAAAGAGAGAGGTGGCGAAAGCTAAGGATAAGGCATATGGAGAGTTGTATGAGAGATTGGACACTAAAGATGGAGAAAAGGACCTGTACCGATTGGCTAGACAGAGGGATAGAGTTTGGAAAGATGTGCAGCAGGTAAGGGTAATAAAGGACAGTGAGGGAAATGTACTCACAAGTGAGGAGAGTGTGTTGAGTAGATGGAAAGAGTACTTTGAAGGGCTGATGAATGAAGAGAATGAGAGAGAGAGAAGGTTGGATGATGTGGGAATAGTGAATGAGGAAGTGAAACAGATTAGCAAGGAGGAAGTAAGGACAGCTATGAAGAGGATGAAGAATGGAAAGGCTGTTGGCCCAGATGACATACCAATGGAAGCATGGAGGTGCTTAGGAGAAATGGTAGTGGAATTTTTAACTAGATTGTTTAATGACATTTTGGAAAGTCAGAGGATGCCTGGGGAGTGGAGAAAAGTGTTTTGGTACCTATCTTTAAGAATAAGGGTGATGTGCAGAGCTGCAGTAACTACAGAGGGATAAAATTGATCAGTCACAGCTTGAAGTTATGGGAAAAAGTAGTAGAAGCTAGGTTAAGAAGGGAGGTGATGATTAGTGATCATCAGTATGGTTTCATGCCAGGAAAGAGCACTACAGATGCAATGTTTGCTCTGAGAGTGTTATTGGAGAAATATAGAGAAGGTCAGAAGGAGTTGCATTGTGTCTTTGTAGACTTGGAGAAAGCATATGACAGGGTGCCTAGAGAAGAGTTGTGGTATTGTATGAGGAAGTCGGGAGTGGCAGAGAAGTATGTAAGAGTGGTACAGGATATGTACAAGGGTAGTGTGACAGTGGTGAGGACTGCAGTGGGAGTGACAGATCCATTTAAGGTGGAGGTGGGATTACATCAAGGATCAGCTCTGAGTCCTTTCTTATTTGCAGTGGTGATGGACAGGTTGACAGATGAGATCAGACAGGAGGCTCTGTGGACTATGATGTTTGCAGATGACATTGTGATCTGTAGTGAGAGTAGGAATAAGGTTGAGGAGACTCTGGAGAGGTGGAGATATGCTCTAGAGAGCAGAGGAATGAATGTCAGCAGGGCTAAGACAGAATATATGTGTGTAAATGAGAGGGAGGGTAGAGGAATGGTGAGGATGCAGGGAGTAGAGTTGGTAAAGGTGGACGAGTTTAAGTACTTGGGATCAACAGTTCAGAGTAATGGTGAATGTGGAAGAGAGGTGAAGAGGAGAGTACAGGCAGGGTAGAATGGGTGGAGAAGGGTGTCAGGAGTGATTTGTGACAGACGGGTACCAGTAAGAGTGAAAGGGAAGGTCTACAAGAGGGTAGTGAGACCAGCTATGTTATATGGGTTGGAGACAGTGGCATTGACAAAAAGGCAGGAGTCAGAGCTGGATGTGGCAGAGTTAAAGATGATAAGATGTGCACTTGGTGTGACTAGGATGGATAGGATTAGGAATCAGTATATTAGAGGGTCAGCTCATGTTGGACAGTTTGGAGACAAAGCAAGAGAGACGAGATTGGAGAGTTCAGAGTAATGGTGAATGTGGAAGAGAGGTGAAGAAGAGAGTACAGGCAGGGTGGAATGGGTGGAGAAGGGTGTCAGGAGTGATTTGTGACAGACGGGTACCAGTAAGAGTGAAAGGGAAGGTCTACAAGAGGGTAGTGAGACCAGCTATGTTATATGGGTTGGAGACAGTGGCATTGACAAAAAGGCAGGAGTCAGAGCTGGACGTGGCAGAGTTAAAGATGATAAGATTTGCACTCAGTGTGACTAGGATGGATAGGATTAGGAATCAGTATATTAGAGGGTCAGCTCATGTTGGACAGTTTGGAGACAAAGCAAGAGAGATGAGATTGGAGAGTTCAGAGTAATGGTGAATGTGGAAGAGAGGTGAAGAAGAGAGTACAGGCAGGGTGGAATGGGTGGAGAATGGTGTCAGGAGTGATTTGTGACAGATGGGTACCAGTAAGAGTGAAAGGGAAGGTCTACAAGAGGGTAGTGAGACCAGCTATGTTATATGGTTTGGAGACAGTGGCATTGACAAAAAGGCAGGAGTCAGAGCTGGATGTGGCAGAGTTAAAGATGTTAAGATTTGCACTCGGTGTGACTAGGATGGATAGGATTAGGAATCAGTATATTAGAGGGTCAGCTCATGTTGGACAGTTTGGAGACAAAGCAAGAGAGACGAGATTGCGTTGGTTTGGACATGTGCTGAGGAGGGATGATGGGTATATTGGGAAAAAGATGCTAAGGATGGAGCTACCAGGTAAGAGGAAAAGAGGAAAGCCTAAGATAAGGTTTATGGACATGGTGAGAGAGGACATGCAAGCGGTTGGTGTGACAGAGCAAGATGCAGAGGATAGGAAGAAATGGAAAGAGATGATCCGCTGTGGCGACCCCTAACGGGAAAAGCTGAAAGATGATTATGATGAGTAGGGACACAACGGAATTATGTGACATATTAGGGACACAACCTCAATTTAATTTTAAGAAAACTTGTGAACTGAAAGGTTTATTGGAAAGGATGCCTGAGTCTGTAAAATTTGACTGGTTGGCTCCTTTGGGGAAATTCCCTTGTCAAGGATGCAAACAGTGTAGGTTCATTTATCCAAGCAATTATTATATTTTTAAGCACAAATTTGAATTTATACCTACATCCAGGCATACCTGTCAAAGCAAGGGACTAGTATATCTAGCAATATGTGGTTCCTGCGACTGTTTTTACATAGGCAAGACAACTAGGACTTTGGGTTGTTGGATTGGTGAACATGTCAGAGCTATAAAACACTCTGTAACAATGCTTTGGCTAAGCACAGTAAAGAATGTGTTTTTTTAAAGTTTTATTTTTTAGTACTTCAAGGAGTCAACACAAAATTATTTGTTCAAGAGTTCAATAATTATTTGGAATTTTTAGAGCTCAAATGGCAGATTATTTTAAGGGCAGATTCATTTCCAGGGATTAATGAGGCAATTTATATTAAGAGTTATTTGAGATATCAGTATATTTGATGTCTTGCATGTAAGCTGTATGATATTTTATTCTGTTACTTTAAGGATTTTTAAGGTACAAGTGGTCAAAGCACTTGACTGGTGGTTGCAAATTAATTGTTCAATTTATGTTGATATAAATGAAAAGTTTTTTATATGTGTGTAGTCTGAAGAAGTTCCATAAGTAAAGTGAACAAAAGCACCAAATTACTTTGGATTCCTGTGTTTTATTTTTGCTGCTGGTCAAGGTCTCTTTTGGGTGTTTTCAGTAACATCAAACAGTTGTTGGAAAACTTAAGGACTAAAATCGTTCTTTTAAAGACTGATAAAATTATGGTACGTACAAGTGCTATAATTGCAATATGTGTAGGTTCGTTTCTGAGAGTCCTTATGTTGATTTGATACATTTAAACAGGAATATTAAAGTTCCTGGTAGGTTTAACTGTTTTTCCACGGGGGTTATTTATATTGCTTTGTGTATGTCATATCCGGCATTTTATGTCAGCATGACTACTAGAAATTTGAATAAAAGAATTAGGGAGCATGTTTATGCTATTAAAACCCACGATAACAACAATGCTTTGTTTAAGCACTCAGTAAAACATGTAGATTTTAAAAAATTTACATTTGCTGTCATTGACACTGTGTATCAAGATTTAAGAGGGGGTAATTATAAAAACTGCATTGAGATGAAAGAAGTTGAATGGCAAGTCCATTTAGCTGCTCATTTTCCACCTGGTGCAAATGAAAATGTAAATATTAAATGTTTTTTATCTAATAGAAAACCCAATATTAACTGGTTCTGACTCTACAAGGGTTAAATGTAACAAGGTTGTGCATTTAGTTTCTTATTAGCTCATTGTTAATTGCATTGTATACAATTGTAGTTGTTTGCAGTTGAGTTTTATTTCTGATGAAATGTTCAGCTGAATAACAGTAATAAAGAAGTTTTACACTAAGTTTCGTCTTTTTCCTTTGAGCTCTTGTTTTTTTGTACCAGTGTTTTTGTTTGGTTTGGTCCTTCAGTCACTGGTTATCTTGTTTTTTTTCATTGAGATATAAGTTACTCCTGAATTTAAGCAGAAGAGATGAAACGCTGGAGAATATACACTGTGTTACATTTCTGTCTGCTGCTGGAGAAGAAGTCTTTCAGGTATTTAATACCTTTCTAGATGAGGTGAATGACAAAACAAAAGCAATTAGAAAGAAGTTCAGAGATTAATTTGAGCACAAAAAGTAATGATAATTACTTGCTATTTGTTCCTGACAAGGGTATAGGGTCTTACAGAGACAATAAAATGTTTATGTTACTATGCTGAGGTGTCAGTCCCAAGACCGTGCATATGGTGAGTTGCATGATTTAGTAATAAGTCAAGAGAAGTAAACATGCTCTTTTTTGAAATATCAGGATGTATGAAGAGCAAATTAAATTACACGTTACATGGTTAATATAATTAACATGAAATGGAAGCAAACAGGGAAGATTATTGAGACAGATAAAATGTGAAAATAAGAAAACAGGTTCCTATAAGAAGATTGAAGAAGCATTCTTTCGAATGGGTCTTGGTTGAACTTCAAAGACTGAAATGGCAAAATATTGAAGCGGCTTTTAAGCAAATTCTTCCCTGGGAAAGAATTTGCTTGGCCACTTTGTTACTTTACTGTTTTTGGCACTGTAGTGCGGTCTCAGAGTTGGTATATTTAAGTAGGGGGGTGTGGGGGTTAAAGCCCCCCACTTAATGTAATGTTTAAAGTTTTTTGTTTTTTTATTTTTTTTTTTGGTTGGAACAGTGATTTTTTTCCCTTGGAACAAAATTGCTGTTTTGACAGTTTGACATTGTAAGCTTTTGCTTACATGGGGTCGATTAATCACTGTTCGCTTTTTTAAGCGTTCGGTAATCTAATATAGACCCTAAGAAAACATATGAGAATGTGCTGCAACAATAACGGCGGTTACAAAGAGAGCTATGAGGCTGAGGAGTATACAAAGTTGAATTTCAAGTGCTGTGTAAAAGATGTGCTTACAAACACAATAAGTTGAGTCTGGTGATAAATCAGTTTTGTAGAAACTGATGTAGCGAGAATAATTATACAAGGATGCACAAAATAAAAGGCAAGTGTGTTCAGAAGAATTTGGATGCTGTGGAACTGAAACATGGAAATGGGCTGTTTGGAACTATTAAGTGAAAAGAGTGATACAGTTTAATCTAAAAATGCATCAAAATAGTGAAATTACACAACAGTGTTTTTGAATGTGTAGTTCCAACGTTTGCCTTACATGCTCACAGTAATGCTTGTCAATACTGATCTTTTATACACTTGTTTATTCTCATCTCCATTTGAACTAATGTCACATTTCTCATGACATTTTGCTTTAATGAAAACCATCAAACAAAAAAACAAATATACTTTCAAAGCATCCCCATCCCCTATTAAATCAGAACAAACACAAAAAAAAAAAAACAATGTGCAATTTTTAACAAATGAAGTTTAACCCTCCAGATAGGAACAATTGCCCCAAATTGACAGCTGCATCCACACTTAACCTTATCATAAATTAAGGTAACCATGCTAAACAAAAATGTTATGAACTCCCATAATGTTACATCTTGTGTTGTCCATTTTCATTCTTCCTCAACTGATATGTCTTCGATTCAACTTGGATCTGACTCAGCCGCTTCTTCCAGATCCTTGGATCAAAACTCTCGAGCTCCTCCCTTTACCCATAATGCCCCGCCAGACTAATATACCTCAGATCAAGCTTGCTGTCCATAGAAGACAATGGATAATACCCTAACAGAACTCAAAAAGGTACAGAATAAGGACAAGAGCTGGAACTCAAACAAGGAACAACAGTTCCCAAAGTGATACCCCCTTAGGCCTGTCCAGCAGGAAAGGGAAAGGGGCTAGGAGGGCAGAAAGTTAAGGAAGAATAAAAATGGAAAACACAGATGTAACGCTATGGTGAGTGCATACCTTTTTCACCTGATATTGCCATTTTCATTCATTCTTCAACTTTTGGGACAAAGTCCCCAGCTAGTTGAACTGTGGGAGGCCCTCATGGAAGGATATCCCAGAGTACTGCAGAGCCAAAGGCAGCTCTGTTCCTAGAAACCAAATCTGATTTGTAATGATCAATAAATGCATGAGCGTTAGACCAAGAGGCAGCTGCACAGATGTCATCTACAGAAGCTCTTAACCAAAAAGCTGAGGATACAGCCATATACTTTGTGGAATTAGCTGTATAAGTCTTAGCCAAGGACAATCCTCTTTTACTATAGACAAAAGAGATGCAATCGGTTAATCGTTTGGCCAGTGTATCTTTAGAAAGTGACTGCCCAATCTGTTAAATGAGAAGAATACAAACAACTGGTCAGTCTTCTAGAAATCTTTGATTCAGTGGAGATAAAACCAAAATTGTCGATGTACACCCACAAGATGGAGAATGTGTTCTCCTTTGTTTGAAATATTTGGAAAGAAAACTGGGAAGTTAATGACCTGGTTGATATTAGACTCAGAAGCTACCTTAGGCAAAAAAGGCAGATTATTCTGTGAGGAAACCCTGTGTTTGTAGAAAACCAGGTAAGGGGGTTTGGAAGATAGAGCTTGGAGTTTGGATACTTGTCTAGCTGATGTAACAGCAACTAGAAAAATGGTTTTCCAAGACAAATACTTAAGGTCTGACCTAGATGAAGGTTCAAAGAGGCCTTGGGTCAGAGCTTGAAGCAAGATAGTTAACTCTCAGGGAGGACAAGGATCCTTTACTGGAGGTCTAATTAAAAAAGTTCCTTCGAGAAAGCGTTGCATAATTTAGAAGAAGCTAAGGAAGAATTATTTTCACCTAGATGAAAGTTTGAAATGGCAGCCGATTGGACCTTAATAGTAGAAAAGCTAGTCCCTTCACTGAAAATTAAAAATAAAAAGTCAACTACAGCTGATATGGGGCAGAAAAGGAGTCCAGATCCCACTTAAGGGCCCAGAATACAAATCTGTTCCATTTACTTTTGTAAATCTTTCTAGTAGAAGCTTTTTGAGAAGATAACAAAATATAATGGACTGGGGAAGAAAGCCTGGGCTGGCTAGCAATCAGTGGAACTGCAGAAACCATGCAGTCAGTTTGAGGCCTGTTAGGTCACATTGAGTCATCCCTTTCAGGTGAGACAGGAAGTCTGGATTGGGATCCAGCATCCAGGGTGGATGTAGAAGATGAGGCCAGAAGAAAGGAAACCAAATCTGACAAGGCCAATAAGATGCAATGAGGATAACTGTGCTCTTCAACTGGTATGTTTTCTGTAGAAATTTGGGAATGAGAGGTAATGGGGGTAAGCACAGAGAAGACCAGAGAGCCAATCATGGACTAGAGCATCTCTTGGTGATGCCCATTGAAGGGATGAGGGCAAAGAACCTGCTGCACTTGTTGTTGAGGGGAGAAGCGAAAAGGTCACAGCATGGCTGGCTTCATCGACAGAATATTCTCTCTGCCAGTTTAACATTGAGAGACCACTCATGAGGTATCAGAATGCATCTCCTTAGTTTGTCTGCAATCACATTGGCTTTCCCTGGTATATGCATTGCTATAAGAACGAGGCCAGAAGAGATCTCCCATTGATCTTGACAGGGGTGGATAATGGCTGCTGAAGACTAGACCAGTGTTCCAAACAGTCCATTACAGAAGGCTTGCTAAAGGAAGTAGGGTGTTAGCTGCTGCTATGGACCCCAAGGCTTTTAAGATTAGTCATGCTGGCAGAGATGTGTGTATGCTGCTGCCATGGACACCAAGGCTTTTAAGATTAGTCTTGCTGGCAGAGATGTGTATGAGGCCACTGTCATGACCTGGGCTCTGAGTGCCTGAATTCATGTAAGTGGAAAAGAGGCTACTTATGTGACCATGGTTAAACATGGGCCTATGAACTCCAGACTATGCATGGGTGTGAGTTGAGACTTGCTGTAATTGACTGTGATGCCTAGGTGAAGACACAATTGGAGCAAGTAGTCCCTTGCTTGTAGAAGTAGATGCCTGGATGGGGCAGTTAGGCTCCAGTCATCTAGGAACAGAAACACTTTGAATCCCAGCAGTCTCAGGTGAATTGTAACCACTGTCATACAGTTGGTGAACACCCTGAGGGTCTCTGCTGAGGCCAAAGGGTCAGTGCTCTAAACTGGTAATGACTGTATCCCAGCTGGAAGTGCAGATATCTCCTGGAGTGCCAGTTCAGTTTAATGTGATAGTGCACATCCTGAAGATCTGTCAAGTACATCCAACTGTCCTTTTGCTATAGAGGCAAAATGAACTGAAACATGACCACCTAGAACCTTGAATATTTTTGTACTGATTTAATCTGCTGAGATCCAGGATGGATCTTAAATCAGCTGCCTTCTTTGGCACTAAGAAGACTCTTGAGTAGGTTCTGGATCCTATCTGGTCTGGGGGACCTACTGGATGACTCTTTTTCTAAGCAGCTTTTCTATTTCTAATGCTGCCACTTCCCTCTGACTGGGAGGAACATCAGGGATTCTTTTCATTCTTGCAGGAGGAATTTGGGAAAATGGTATGCTATAGCCACTGGATATAATTATCTGCACCCAGGAATCTTTTGTGATGTCTGCTCAGGCTTTTTGTTGAAGAAACAATCACCCCCAAATGCCTTCAGTGAGCAACAGTTGGATTACCTTTCAGAAGTGCTGGTAGGGTTTGTCTAAGAAGGAATCCCAAAAAACCTAACTCTGTGATCCACTTCTGCCACAGGAGCAGCATCTCCCATTAGAGTTCCACCCTCTGCCTCTGGGAGAGCTATCTCCTCGTGAGTCTTGGAAGGGACCTTGGGATTTGCAGAACCATATCTTTTTACCTCCTCACTGATTCCAGGAAAAGGGTCTTTGAGGGGTAGAAAAACATATCCCTATGGCAGACAAGGTCTTTCCTCCTTTCTGACTTCTGGAGAGTTTATTTTACTTTCCTATCAAATAAAGAAGATCCATCAAATGAAGCAGTGATGAATGAAGATTTAAAGGGCTCCACAAATTTGCATATGAGCATCCAGGCATGTCTCCTAATGGCTATGCCTGAACCCACCACCTATGAGGTACCTTATGCAGCATGGAAAATTAGCCTCATGGGTGCATTAGTTATGGATTGTAAGGTGGCTAGTTGTGAAGAGACTCTATTTTGGTCCTCCACAGACATGGACCCAGAAAAAGATTTGGAAAGCTCTTCAGTCAGATCTCTTTGCTACCTCATTAAATGTGTCATGTAATTAAATAACTGCAGAGCAAAGGTCACTGACACATAAATGCATTTACCGAATCTGTCCAAGGATCTAGATTCCCTGTTAGCTGGATGGATAGAAGAGTTCTGTTCCACAAGCTGCCACAACCATGGCATCAGCTGAGACCCCCTTGCTCCAGTGTGATCTGTCCTTCAGAGGGGCTAAAAATTTGACTGGGAGCTTAGAGATGGGATCCACAGTATCAGGCTCCTTCCATGCTTGTTGTGGGATGAGGTCTATAAGTTCATCAGCTGGGGGGGTCACCAAGATGTAGCAGGGTGACACCAGAAAACTTTCAGGAACGCTGCCTCCTCTTGAGACAGGGAGTCATACTAACCAACTTTTTGCTTTAAGAGTTTAAGAATGCCTGCAAATGAGACATCTTCAGGTAGAGATCTGGGGGACCCTTTCCTTACATTGAAATTGGTGTCCTCAGTGAGAGATTATTGAGGGGAATCCAAGTGTCTCCTTTTACACATTTTCTTCCCAGGGCCCTCATCAGTTGGATGGTCTGGTGAGATATCCAAAGTGATAGAAACATCCTGAGGGACTGACTGGAGACTTGACCAAGCTGGTTATCCAAGTGGAATAGAATATTGAGGCTCAGAACAAAGACCTGAAGGTGGTAGAGTTATATGATTGAAGGGGGGTAGAGGTGTCATTTTTCAAGGTAAAGAAAAAGCCCTCTCTATAATCTCAAAGAAAGAGTGATTAGGGGAGACCAAAGCCAGAGGTAGTGGAGCTGAAATTTCCTGCATTGCTGACTTTTGAATACCTGTAAGCCTTCCACCTGAGGATGGAGTCAGACCCGAGCTGTCTAGAGCCAAGGATCTGAGGGGCAGGGATGACTCTGACAACTTTGGTGTCAACCCTGGTTTCCTGGGTCTGGCGCTGAAGCTTGGGCTCCAATAGTCTTCTTTCTCCAAAAGATTCAGAGCAAAACAGTTCAGGGAAGTAATTTATTCCAAAGTATAACGAGTAAGCACTTTCACGGATATCATCTGCTTCATCAGACTTGAATTCTAGTCTGATAAAGCGGATGATATCCATGAAAGCACTTACTCGTTATACTTTGGAATAAATTACTTTGTAACATTCATCTAGCCATGTGGAACCAGTGCGTTTTATTCATTTTTGCTCCATTTATTACATCATTTGGTTCCCTAGTCAGTTTCAGAGGCTTTCTGTTCTTTCTCAGTTCAGGGAAGTGACTGGAGTTGAAGAATGAGTTGTCTTTAGATCTGATAAGGGAATGCCCCATGATCTCAGATCTGAGGGTTCCAAAACCACAGGCCAGATTGGAAAAGGAGAAACTAAAGGAAGACTAGTCATGGGCAGGCTCACAGATCTGATGGGAGATGGAGGCAGAATTACCCCCATCTGGATCTGAGCTCTGAGAAATGTCCTCATCATTCTATCCATTTCAGCACTGGATAAACTCCTGCAAGACCGAGTGAGGAGCTAGTGGAAGGTGACCTCAACTGCTTATGTGGAGACTCCTGAAAAAACTGGAAAGGGAGTTGAGAAAATACCGGATCCGGTGAATGAAAAGGTAATTGGATCTGAGGTGATTTTGTTTTTGAAGCAGTAGGATACATAGTTGTATCTGATTTTTTTTGTTATTTTTGGAGGTGGCTCTGAGGATAGACCCAAAGATGTTGTAGAATCCACAGATCTCTTTCTAGACTCTGTCTTTGGCAGACAAGTCAGACTTACCTTTGTCGGCTTTTTTAGATAGGGTTCTAGCCCCAGCTAAAATAGGGAAGGAAGGAGGAGAAGGAAGAAGACTCTTCAAAAAAACTTATTGCATCCATCCATGAGTACCCTGATATTGAACCTGTCACAAATAGTACAGTCTGCATCTAAGTGGGCAGCGCCCAAGCAATAGATGCATTCCCTGTGGGTATCTGGATTAGGTATTTAGTGCCCACAGGACACGTATTTCTTGAAGCCAGTTGGTTTGTCAGCCATCCTAAAAAAGGGAAGGCTCAAAAGGAAAATAACTAAAAGAATGAAAAAAAATGTTTTTTTTTATATAAGGAAGGGCAAGAAAAACTACAAACCATGGTAGTCAAGGGTACCCTAAAATGGGTAGAAAGAGACAAGGAGAAGAAAGTCAAAGTACCAACAATGGTACTGAAAGGAAATATTGAGATCACAGTAAAAGTCACAAAATGAAGGAGGGCTTGACTAAAAGAAAAATTTACAGGAATAAATGGAGGAAGATGAAAGTAATTTAAAGGATAGACTACTGAAGGAAAATTTAAAAAGACTCACTGTTTTAATTCTAAAAAACACCAATAGCTCGAGAGTGAGGGCATCCATGTCTGTAACAATTTGGTGGCAAATGAGATCTGAGGTATGTTAGACTGGTGGGGTATTATTGGTAAAGGAAGAAGCTCAAGAGTTTGGATCTGAGGATTTGGAAAAAGTGGTCAAGTCAGACAAGAGTCAGATCCAAGAGTCATCAGTTAAGCAATGAATGAAAATGACATCAAATCATATGTTACAGTCTATGTTCCACTTATAGAATTGTTCTCTGTTTTTTTCTTATTTCTATTCCCCTCCCAGACATGAAAAACAGCTTGTATGCTTTCAGAATATACTAACTTTTAACTTTAAGAAGGAGTGCACTGGCTATATTTCAATACAACTAAATTCTGCAATATTCTATTAAATGCTAGACAGCTGGGGAAGCTACTATCTGTTATTCACTTCACATAATTTCAAACATTATTTTTCACTGAACTTACACTGCGGTGGTGGTGCTGCAGTAGCGTTGTCGCCTCACAGTTAGACGTTGCCCGTTCGATTCTCTGTTAGAGCGTCTTCTGTGTGGCGACATGCGTAAATGGGCATTCCTTCATTGAAGGTTGTGCGTTAGGCCCAGCAAGCCAGCACGTAAAACTCTACTGCCAATCATTAGCGGACCGGAGTTCCGCTGTGGCGACCCCTAACCAGGAAAAGCTGAAAGACACAAACAAAATTTTTCACTGAACTGCTTGTTATTTTACCTTTCACATTTCACTCAGCAAAGAATGCTCAGAGCTCTCAGTATTAATTGTTTGAATCTGCAGACAGCTTGTCTTAAAGTAGTCAGCAAGGTAAAAAAGCTAACATCTTGAAGATGCAAGAATGAATCTTTGAAAATTTTACTCACAATGGACATTTCTCCTAACAGCCTTCAACTGCAGACTTCTTGACTCACCTGAGGGCATTTACTGATAAAAAATGCTAATATCTTTGCAGATGCAAGAAGTTTAGTATTTGTCATAGTTTTCATCATTTTGTCTTATTATTAAGTATATTCGCTTACAAGAAGTTTATAGCTTAAGCCTCCATGTAAAAGTCATCAGCAATGAGGAAAAAAGCTTATGAACTTGCAAGTGCATAAAGAAATCTTTGTAAATTTCACTCAGAACAAAATGTACAGAATTTCCCTACCTAACTACCTTCAGCAGCAGACTTCCTGACTTACACTGAAAACATCTGCTAATGGAAAAAAACAAGCTAATATCTTTGCAGATGTAGGAAACTTCACCTTCTTTGTGACTTTCATCATTTTGTCTTATTTTTTCAAGTCTATTTGCTTACAAAACAAACTTGTTTATATCTTAAAGGAAGAACAGCCTGCCTACATGTTAAAGTAGTCAGCAATGAGAAAAGAAACAGCTATGAGCCTGAGGATGCATGAAGGATTCTTTGTAAATTTCATTCAGAATGGAATATACAGAATTATTCTTGCTAACTGCATTTGGCTGCAGACTTCTTGACATACACTGAGAACATTTGCTAATGAAAAAAAAAACAGGCTAATATCTTTGTAGCTGCATTAAGCTTGGCATTCTTTATGGCTTTTATTATTTTGTCTTTTTTTTCAAGCCTATTTACTTACAAAAAATGTTTAAGCCAAAGTCATTAACCTAGAATCCAGCCTAGTAAAAGCAAAGGAAATAATCATCTTAGTGCTGCATATAATAAGATCAACACACATTTCCATCCCACACCCACCCTAGTAGCCCCAGATTACAGCATTATATTAACTTAAAAAGAAGTTATGTACTCACCATAACTTTCCATCTATGTTGCATATCTTGATTTATCCTTGACAGATGGGGTTCAGTTCTGATATCGGAACCTACTCGGCCATTACTACAGCTCGCGCCATCCAAAAGCTCTCAAGCTTCACCTCTACCCAAAATCCCTCTCTCTCAATTACCTCAGATCAAGTTTGCAGAAAATATGGAAACATATGAAACATATATACATTTATACACACACACACACACACACACACACACACACACACACACACACACACACACACACACACATATACACACACACATATCTAGATAGATAGATAGATAGATAGATGTATACATACATACAGAAAGTAAGCCAGATTGAAGCCTTATCTACTGTGGTTGAATAGCCATAATAATTCAAGGATATATGATCCACTCCACCAAAAAATCTTAAAGGTCAGGATGGAAGGGAGGGAGGTGAAGGAAAAATGAAGATAGACAACACAGATGGAACATTATGGTGAGTGCATAATTTCTTTATCTGATATTGTCAATCTTCACTTTTATCCTTGACAGATGGGACAGAGTCCCCAGCTACCTAGAATCTTGGGTGGACTCATGAAAGAATATTCCTGAGTACCATTAAGCCAAAGGATGATCTTCCCTTAGAGATCAAGTCCAGCTTGTAATGAGTAATAAAGGTATGGGGGAAAGCCCAAGTAGCTGCTGCACATATAACATCCATTGAAGCTCTAGATTGGTAGACTGCTGAAGTGGTTATAGACCTTGTAGAATGTGCTTTGACGGGCTTAGGCAAGGTTAATTTATTCTTATAGATGAATGAAATGCAATATTTCAACCATTTAGAGAGAGTAGTCTTGCTGACTACTTTACCCAACTTTGTACTGGAAAAAGAAACAAACAGTTGACTTGACTATCTTATGTCTTTAGTTCTGTGAAGGCAGAAATGTAATTGTCTATGAATGTCTAATAAATGCAAGGCATATTCTCCTTTGTTGGAATGATTTGGGAAGAAAACTAGTAAATTAATTGTCTGATTAATGTTGGCCTCTAATGCTACCTTTGGTAGAAAGGAGGGGTTTGTTTGTAAAGAAATCCTATCCTTATGAAAATCAGATAAGGAGGTTCTGATGATAAGGCCTAGATCTCTGAAATCCTTCTGGCAGAAATAATGACTACCAAAAGCAGTGTCTTTGAAGATAAAATCTTTAGGTCACATTCTGCAAACGGTTCAAATGGGGAATGTATTACTGCTTGTACTACTAAATTCAGGTCCCAAGGATTAGTAGGATTTTTGAACAGGGGTTTTAATAAAAGTGTTTCTCTGAGGAAAGATTTACAAAGTCTATGAGAAAATAAAGAACATTCTTCTAAACCACTGTGAAAGTTAGATATTGCAGCCAGTTGTAGCCTGATGCTGGAAGGAGACGCTCGAGCATTGAACAGAGAGGCTAAAAAATCTAAAACATGCTCTCTGAAGCAGAGAAATGATTAATTTTCTTTTCATAAGCCTAAATGGTAAATCTCTTCCACTTACTTAAATATAGCTTTCTAGTGGAAGGTTTATGAGCTGACAAAAGGATGTGCTGTACTGGAGAGGAATATTAGGATGCCTGGCAACTATTGGAATTGGAGGAACCATGCTCTCAGCTTGAGGTTCAAAATGTCTAGGTGAACAAGACCATCTGGATGGGACAGAAGATCTGGTACTGAACCAAATCTGTTGAGGCCAAAAGGGGCCAATGAGGATTACTGTGCTTTTCAACCTGAGTGCTTTCTATAAAAATTTTGGAATCAGAGGTATCGGAGGAAGGCATACAGGAGACTGGGAGGCCAGTTGTGGAGGAGAGCATCTCTGGGTGACTTCCCTGGAAGGGGAATGAGGCAAAGTAATTGCTGCACTTGTTCGGGGGGGGGGGGCAAACAGATCACAGCAAGACTGACCCCAACAATGGAATATCAACTTCACCACTTCTAGATTGAGAGACCACTCATGAAGCTGAAGGATGCATCTGCTCAGCTTGTCTGCAATCACATTGGAACTCCCCGGAAAATGTATTGCTATTAGAAAGCAGTTGGAAGAAATTGCCCACTGCCACTCTCTGAGGGCTTCTTGACAAAGGGGATAAGACTTGGTTCCTCCCTGCTTGTTGATGCACCAAACCACTGGCATATTGTCTGTTTGAACTACAATAGTCCCTTGAGGAATAGGTGTCTGAAAGGCCTGCAACGCAAAAAGCACCACTCTTATCTCTAGGACATTGATGTGCAAATTGGCCTGTAATGGGGACCAAGTGTTTTGGATCATCTTTCCCCAATAATGCCCCCCACCCCATCTGGGAGGCATCCGTGGTCACTATGGCCATGGGCTCTGGCAGAAGAAAGGGATAACCATGGATAATTTGTTTGGAATGTATCCACCAAAGAAAATCGGTTTTGCAACAATTGGTGATCAGAACTTGATCTGACAGAGGGTTGGTGAAGGGTAGACCACTGGAAAGCTGGTAGCCATTGCAGATTTCTCATATGTAACCTGGCTAAAGGTACTAGAGTCATAGAAGCTTCCATCAACCCTAGAGCGTGCAAGACTAGTCTAGCTGGAACCCACTTTCTGTGAATTATCTTTTGAACTTGTATCACTATTCCCTGCTGTCTTTCTGGACGAAGTGATGCTAATGTTGTTTGGGTATTCAGAACCACCCCTATAAATTCTAAATTTTGTGTTGGGGTTAAATGTGACTTTTCTAGATTTATGATAATCCCCAGGTGGGCACAGATGTCAAGGGTGTAATCTCTGGCTACCATTAATTGATACTTGATTGAAGTGATTATGAGCTATTCATCCTAGTATGGAAACACTCGGAATCCTTGCTGTCTCAAGTGAACTGCTACTGCTGCCATGCACTTGGTGAACACCCTGGGGGCTGTGATGAGCCCAAAGGGAAGTACTGTGAATTGGTAATGACTGGCTCCTAGCCAGAAGTGGAGGAACTTTCTGGAGTGTTTGTCCATCTTTATATGGTAATGCGCATCCTAAAGGTCTATTGAGCACATTCAGTCATCCTTCTTCAGAAAGGGGAGAATAGACTATACGTGACCATCTGAAACTTTGTTTGCTGAAAAGATTTGTTCAGCACACTGATATCTAAAATCGGTCTCCATCCAGCCTCCTGTCTTTTTGGCACTAAAAAGAATCTTGAGTAGGTTCTGGATCCTCTCTGGTCTGGTGGGACTTCTTGGATGACTCTTTTGTCCAGCAGCTTTTGAATTTCTTGCACGGACGAATCCCTCTGATTGAGAGGAACATCGAGAATTTTCTTGATTACAGGGGGAGTGTGAGAAAAGGGAATGATAAAGCTTCTGTATATGATCCGTTGCACCCAGGAATCTGTTGTTATGTTTATCCAGGCATTTAGGTGCAAGGACAAGCATCCCCTGACTGCCTCCAGGGGATGACAATCAGGCATCCCATCAGGAACGCTGAAAGAGCTTCCCTGGAGAGGAATCTCCGAAGGGTTTTATGGACCACCTCTGCTGCAAGGACACCATCTTCTGTTTTGGTTCCCCCCTCTGCCCTTGGGGGAACTCCCTCCATGTGTGTCTTGGAAAGGCCCTTGGGATTTCTTGAACCACATTTTTCCACCGCTCCTCTGGTTCCAAGAAAAGGACTTTTGGGAGGTGGAGAAACATATGCCCACAGCAGAAAGGGTCTTACCATCCTTCTCACACTTGGATAAAATCTCTTTTACTTTCAGGACAACAAGGATGTTCCATCAAAATGAGCATTGATGAAAGAAGACTTGAATGATTCCACAAAATCACATAGGTGCATCCAGGCATGTCTCCTTATGCCTGTACTCACAGTTCGAGACTTCCCTTCAGCTATATGAGCAATGAGCCTCATGGACAAATTGGACACAGACTCCAGGGTGGCTAACTGGGAAGCCACGTTCTCTTGGACTCCTTCAGCTACAGCTCCCACCAAGGTGTTGTCTGACAACTCCTTAATTAGATCCCATTGGAGTCTGGTGGAATGTGCCAAACAATTCAATGACCTTATGGTGAATGTCAATGAAGCAGAGGCCAGTTTCCTAAATCTGTCCATAGCCTGAGACTCCATTCGGCAGAAGAACAGAGGAACTCTCCTCAGCAAGTTTGTTTTTAGTGGATGCCACTATGAACAGAGCATCTACAGCTAACCCCCTTGGCCCAAAAATGTTTATCTTTGGGAGTGGAGAGAATCTTATCAAGTCTTTTGGAGATGGGCTCAGTGGTGTCTGGAGCCTTCCACGCATACTGGGAAATCAACTGAATGAGTTCATCAGCAGGCAGTGTCACCCAAGAGATAGACAGGTGGATGCTGAAAGCCTGCAGGTAAACAGATTCCTTAGAGGAAGGGTTTTGGGATGTCCAGCCACCCCTCTGTTTTAAAATTTCCAGGATATCCCCAAATGAGACATCTTCAGGAGGTGACTGTTGGGACCCTTCCTCCCCATTGAAATCTGTGTCCTCGGTGACTGATTCCTTGGAGGAATCCAAGTGCTTCCTCTTGCACTTTTTTCTGAGGGACCTCCTCAGGGGATAATCTGGGGAGGTACCAGAAGATCCCAACTCTGAAGTTTTTGGATATAAATCCTTCTTCAGTGCATAATACAATTTATAAGACTCTTTCAGTATTAATAAAACTAAATTAAAATCATGTGAGCATGGCCAACTAATCACATGATCTCCGCAATAATTCAATTAATCATTTTAACTTAAAGGCATAACAATTCATTAAAAAATTTCCCTAGAGTTACTTAAAACATGCTCTCACTTTAATTTATAAATACATACTAGAACCATGTATTTAATCTATCAAACTAATAAAATATTTATTATAAAAAAAAATATATCACACATATATCTTGCATCTTCAAAATATTTATATATATAAAAATACAAGCATGCACATACATATACATTTGAAAGCCTAGTGCAATTGCATTTGTTTGGTTGCTAGAACTGGCTTAATGCTAACCATATTATTCAACCCTGGATGTACATCTGCTTGCAGTCTTAAGATCCATGCATATTCTTTATTCTCCAATAAATTATTAGTGTCACTCCCTTACTTGCGTATACACTGTTTCCATCACCCTAAATTTAAAAGTATGCTCAATGCATTTCTCCAAAATGCGCTTACTCAGCTAATTTTGCTGTATTTGTCTACGAATCTCTGACTTATGTTCTATTATTCTTTCCTTTAGTTTCCTTGTACTTTTCCCAACATAAAATGAAGGATATTTTAAGCAAGTTGCAAGATAAATTACATATGTAGTATTGCATGTTGTTTACATTTGAAAAAATATTTTTCATTTGAAACTGGATGGACAAATATATTATTGTCCTTCATGAAAATATCAGTACAGCAGTTAAAACATGGGTGCGTACCTATTGTATGTATTTTTTGGATTTTCCCCTGATGCTTAAAATCTTTATAGCACAGTCGCATTTTAACCTCTTTAAGTTCCTATATGTAAAATTTGGCCTGCCGTGAAGTATCTGACGTAATTCTGGCATGGCCATCAAGATATTCCAATTATTTGGAATAATTTTCATTACTCCCCTAGTCTTAGTATTGTAAGTAGTTACATATCTAATCTTATTCCCTTCTTCTCTATTCACTATATTACAGGTATAATCATATTAAAAATAGGTTTTTTAATCCAGTCCTGTTGTTATAGACTTCATTTACTACCTCATCAACCATAGATTCTACGTATCCTCTCTCTATAAATTCATTTTCCATTTCAGTCATCTGCAATTTACACCTGCTATCATTGGTGTTTAACCTACTAGTTCTAATAAGTGGTGCTTTCACTATTCCTTTAAAAATATGGGGGGGTGCATACTCGCTTTATGTACATACCGGTTAACTTGCACTTTCTTTTTATAAACACTTGCTACAATTGCATTCCCTTCCTTTTCAAGTAATACATCTAAAAAGGATATTCTTTCGACTGAACATTGCTTTTTAAATCTAAAAAATGTAGTGGTACTCTCTAAATATTCTACATATTCATTCAGCATTTGCTCAGTACCATTCCATATAAAGAAGCAATCATCAACACATCTTTGATAAAACAAAACCCTATTATTCATAACTTGCTCCATATTGAATATAATTGTTTTCTCCCACTGCTGCAGAACCAAATTTGCATAGGTGTTTGCCAAGGGAGTACTCATGGCTACTCCAGCTAGCTATATATATGGTTGTTCATTAAATAAATATATATATTTTAGTTAACACCAAGTCTCATAAGATATGATTAATTTCTGTTTCACTAGCTGGAATAGCTGTTTCCTCATTTAGATAGCTCTGAACTGCTTCTATGCCATATTCATTTGAAATTACGGTGAATAATGAATTGATGTCTAATATTACAAACATAAAGTCATTACATTTGTTCACCATATTCCATTCTCTCAACTTGATCAAGAAATCATTTGTAGCCCTTATATAACTCCAATTTTGTGGCAAAAATATACTTATACACTCTTGCAGGTATATAGAAACAGGTTCTGTTACCCAGCCTCTCCCTGAGACTATAGGTCTCATGAGTGGCTGGGTCAAAAATTTATGATCTTTGGTATTCCATAAATCACCGGAGTTTTGGACAAGGAATAGTGAAAAAGTTAGGCAACAATATGCTAATACTATTAGTTAATTGCATATCATAGATAATTTTATTTATTTATTTTATTTTACATTTGTTGACCGGGCTAGTCTAGCTGGATATATGTCCATTTTCAGTAGAGGCCCGGGGAGAAAAGCTCCACATAGAAAACTAACAGATACAGTACATTAAAACGTTAATTACAAGAATATTATGAGATGATTACATGTATTCCAAGGTAACAAAACATATAACAAAAAAAACATTTTTTTTTTTTTTTTTTTTGTATGAGAAGAGGGAGAAAGGATTTAGAAGTAGTTGGAAGACACACAATGTAAAGAGTAGCAGGAATAAGGGAACAAAGTCGTTAAAATGGGATTGTAAGAATTAGGTGAAGGATAGTAGGTTGTTGAGACAGTAAGATGGCCAATTCAGTTGTTCCTGGTTACAGTAAGTCAGCATTAATGGTAGTGGAATTAAAGTAACAGAAAGGTGGATTTAAAGTAACAGAAAGAGAGAGATGCAGAAAAAAAGAAGATGTTGGGCAAGACTAACAGAGGGAGATGATTAGTCAGGGTTAGTACAGGGACATAGCCAGTGAGTTGTAAGATATGATTTAAGTTTCTTTTTAAATAGTGAAGTTGAAGAAAGAGATGTAAGTTCAACAGGAAGTAGGTTCCAGCTTTTGCCTACAGTGTTAGTGAAGAGGGATTCTCCTGCTCTGTTGTTAGATTTATGAGTAGAGATGAGTAATTTGTCAGAGCGTAGGTTTGTAAGATTTTTATATGGGCAGATTAGACTTTTGAGGATTGGTGTGTTGCTTGGATGATACAGGGTTTTGTGGGTAATAGTTAGCTGGTGAAGTAGAATATGGTTCTGTAGTTCCAGCCAACCCAGATGTTTCAGATTTTGGCAGTGGTGGGATCTGGCAGGAGAGCCTGTAGCAAATCTGGCAATGTTGTTGTAGGCTATTGACAGCTTGTTGAGGTTGCTTTTTGATAGGTTAGTATATATAGGAGATGCATAAAAGAGTGTTGAGATGAGATGGGTGTGGGCAATAGAAGTTCTTGCTATGGGAGTAAGGAAAGGTTTAATTCTATAGAGGGAGCCTAGTTTTTGGTTAACTGATTTTATTGTGGTGTTAATATGAGTATCAAAGTTAAGGCTGTGGTCAATTGTCGCTCCCAAGAGTTTAGTGGAAGTGTCAGGGGATATAATTGTATTATTTTTAGATTTGATAGTGAAGTAAAGTGGGGGTGACTTGAGTGTGGGAGTAAACAGTAGAAGTTTAGTCTTTTTAGGGTTAAGGAGGAGGCAACGCTGTAAAAACCAATCTTCGACAAATTCAAAGACCCTTTGGGTGAGTGACTGTAGTTCAGATGATTCAGTAGCTGAGGAAATTAAGGTAGAGTCATATGCGTATTGAATGGATACAGCATGTGGGATGCTAGTAGACAGATCATTTATAAAGATAGAGAATAGAAGAGGGCCTAGAATAGAACCTTGGGATACACCAAGAGAGACAGGAAGGTGGGAAGATAAAGTATTGTTCCAGAGTACTGCCTGTTGCCTGTTGTGTAAGTAGGACTTGAACCACTGTATAGCTTGATTATCAAGTGAAAGGGACTTAAGTATATCCAGTAGAAGATGATGGTTAACCATATCAAATGCTTTTGAAAGATCTATGAAGATAGCAGAAGACAGGGTATTATGGTTACGGTTCTTGTTAATATGGTCAGAGAATGATAGGAGGGCTGTAGTGGTGCTGTGGTAAGGTCGAAAGCCATGTTGCGAGTTAGCTAAAAGGTTATTTTGGAGGAGATAGTCTAGCAGTTGATGATGGATGCACTTTTCCAAGATTTTGGCTATGGGAGAGAGTAGGGCAATTGGACGGTAGTTAGAAAGTTCTGTTGAGTTACCACCTTTGTGTAGGGGAATTATATGTGAGATTTTCCATATGGATGGGATGGTGCCTTCAGTGATGGTTCTATTAATTAGGATAGAGATAGGGTAGGCAATAGATTTTGCTGCTATTTGAAGATACTTAGCAGGTAAGAGGTCGGCAGAGGGGGTAGAGGGTTTAAGCTTTTGAAGGAGAGTACAGATAAAGGATGTAGGCACTGGTTGGAGTTGGAAAGTGGGTGGTGGGTTCTTTAAGGTTGAAGAAAGATTGGAGGGTACAGGAGGTAGAGAGTTAGCAAGTGACTGGATAGCTTCAGTGAAGAAGGTATTGAAGGAATCAGCAATTAGTTTTGGAGTATTGGTGCTGATTCCAGAGGGGGTTGGTGTTTTAGAGTTGCTGGGATGTAGTAATTTATTGATTCCTGACCAGAATTTTTGTGGACTTTGTTGGTTGGAGTGTTGAAGCTGAAAGAAGAAGTTTTTTTTGTCCAGTAGTATAGATGTTTTAGTTAAGTTTCTAAGTTGTTTAAATTTTAGGTGATCTGCAGAGGTTTTAGAGGAACGCCATTTGGCCCAAAATTTGTTTCTTAGTAGAATCTTTTGCTTGGTTTCCTTTGTAAGCCAAGGTGCAGTTTTGGTAGTGCTCCTTCTAGTACGAAAGGGGGCATGGAAATCCAAGATTTCAAGGAACTTGGAGTTAAAGTGTGCCACTGCTTCATCTAGTTGCAGGTGTTTTAAGGATGACCAGTTGCATACACTCAGTTCATTCTGGAAGTGTTCTGGGTTAAAATGTTTATTACAACGAGATGTTTTAAACGTTGAGGGACTGTTAATATTGGTCTTATGTCGAATTATGTACGTTAGTGAGTGATCGCTAATGTCTGCTGGTAGGATACCTGTCATATATGATGTCGATAGAGTATTTATAAGAATCCAATCTAGGGTGGATTCATTGTTATTAGGCTTATGGATACGAGTAGGTGAAGTGATAGTTTGGGAGAAGCCAAAAAGGTTTATATGGTTAGATGGGTTATTGGAATTACAGGTATTCCAGTCTATATTAAAGTCACCTTGGAGAATGGTTTCTTGTGGGTAGTTAGTGGATAGCCAGCTAAGGATATATTCAAGGGAGGTGATGTTATTACCTGGAAGTATATATGAGGATATAATGTAGATGGCCTTACTAATATTAAGCTGAAGCTTAGTAATAAGAACTTCAGCATTACCATCAAAAGGTGGGTGTGAATCAAGTGGTGTAACTTGGAGGCCTGCTTTGTGTAATATGGCTACTCCCCCACCCTTCTTGTTAGGGCGATCCATTCTTATAATGTTATACCCAGGAGGGGTGATTTTATAGTCCTGGGTTGTAGGTTTTAGCCAAGTTCCGGAGAGGCAGAGAATGTTAAAGTTATATACATCTAGTAGGGCATGAAGGTGAGTCACTTTGTTATTCACACTTCGTATGTTTAGATGAGATATGAAGAGGGAGTTAGGAGGCCTAGTAGGGGTATGAAAGGGAGAGGAAGCAGGTTCCTCTGGGTTAGCTGGTGTAAAAGAGGATGGGCCAGGATTGGGATGAATGTCACCATCAAGTAGGAGGTGAAGGTGTAGTCTTGGTTTGTGAATTAGAGCAAGACTCAATATGTTATGGTTTTTTTGACTTGGTGTAGTTTATAACTAATGTGGATAACTCTATGATACTTTGGGAGGAGGTAATTAGTTACAGAAGTAATGTTGATGTGTTTAAGAGCAGGTGATGAGGATGATGGGTTAGTATCCTTTGTGTATAGCTGGAAATTAGAGAAGTTAAGATGTTCATAGGCAGTTAGGATATAAGGAAGGAAAAGGAAAGGCAGAAGTAAGAGTAGTGATAGGAGTTTAAGGTGAGTTGATATAGGATAAGAAGGCATAGTGGTGAAGAAGTAAAAGGTGAAGAGGAAGTAGGCAAGAGTATGACGGCAATTAGGAGGAGTATTATAAGATAGTAGATAATTAACGAGATGTGTGATGGGATTGGACCTTGGGGAAGTGGGAGAGGTTAGAGAGGTATAAGTCTAGATGCACTGGGGGTGGGTGAGATTTGGGGGTAGGGTAGGGGAGCGGAGTGAGCCCGTAGGGCGAACGGAGCGGGAAGAACCAGGCAAAGGATGAAAAACAGAGAATGCAGTGAAAACAATCAGTGAAATACTGACTACTGAGGGTAAGTTAAGATAGAGGTGAGTAAAGGTGGTAGTATACTTGTGTGGAAGTGTGAGGAGGAGGGTAGCTAAGTGAATTATGGCGGTGAGTTAGAAGGGGTAAAGTGAGGCTACAAAAAAGAAGTAAGGAAACACTATTCACTGAAAGTGTCCAATATGAAGCAGTAGGTGAATGTTCAAGGAAAGTAACCAGAGAAGGGTACCATCTAGTAGGTAAAAACTATACTGCTACAGTAGCTCCTGGAGGGAGATAGGAGGGCAAGGAGTAATGGAGGGAAATAGTGCAGTCAAGTACAGAGGCTACCAGAGGGAGGGGATGGAGGTAAAAAAGTGGAGAGGAGTAGGCTGCTGGTATCCTGGCAGGGAATGGTACATATACTCCTAATTATGTACAACAGATAAATTGGCATACAGTAAATTATATTCACTTATACATTTCTTAACATCCGTTAAGCTTATTCTCTTAACTGTGTTTACATCATCCAAAAAAGCTTGCATTATTAACATATAGTCTGTACTATTCATTATAACAGTTGCGACACCCTTACCTACTTGCTTTATAATTATTTTATTATTATCATATTGGCAGCTGTTAAATTGTAATACTTCTTCTTTGTTTTCCTTTCATATAAATTCCTTAGTTCCTTTTCACATTTATCAGGGAATGCTGTTACTACAGGAAAACTATTTGGCACAAACATACTTTTTTTTCTGACATAGATACATTATTGATATTTCCAGTGTCTCTAAATATAAGTTTAAGGTTCAATGTCCTCACAAAAATTTTCAAATTAGTCAATGCATTCACAATATCATCTGAGCAGGTGAGAATAAACTTTAAACCTTCTGCATTAACGTTATTTGAGAAGGGGATAACTCACAGGTAAGAGATATTTACAATACCTGCAGCTTTTTCTTTTTCTTTTACCGTTGCGCTGCCTTCTTCTAAAAGAAGGGGCTGCTGTTCTTTCGTTTGTTGGTGTTTACCATATTGCTTGACTGTCACTGTAATGATTGGCTTCTTTGCTGCTTCTGTTGGTGAGGCTCTAGTTTCTCCAGTATTTCTAACCACAATGGTGTTTAAGCGTTGAAAAAAAACATTGTTAGTTTTTCGGTAAAATTCGTAGCTTTTTTCTGCTGCACATGATTAAATAACATAGAAGCCACATCCATTGATGCCCCTACATCTTTTAAAGCCTCGTTGTTCTCCTGATGAATATTTATTGGTGTGTTCATTCCCATTGGTTGATTAGTGCTGTCAGTCAATATGGTAATAGAGTTACTGTCCTTTTGTTGAAATACCATTGACTGAACTAATGGCTCAATTTGTTTATCATTTTTCACTGTTTGGCTGCTACTTGGCATATTTCTGTTGTAATAAGGTCAAGTTAATAGACTTCCCCCATTTTTGTTTGTTGTATCACATTTTTATACTCTTCTTTTGGACAAGAGAAAATACGCCATGCAATAATTTGGTCTCCAGTTTAGAAATAATCGAAGAGCTCAGGGTAAGTACTGGGTCCAAAGAAGCAAACAACTTCGGTGAGGGTACAGTCGTTGCTGGGAGATCTGGAACAGAGGACTCTAAGACTTCCAAGGAGGTTAGAGAAGGAGTAGTTAGTGGTGCAAAGGAAGTTTTGGTACCAAGACCCAAAGAGGTCAGATCCAAAGGGGGACATGAAATCCTTCTAGCATATAAAATTTTATTCACTAGCCTCTCCACGCCGAGTTCTGAAAGACTTTTGGTGGAATGGACTGACAATGTAGAGGGGGACTTAGGCCTCTGCAAAAACACTTCAGGGAGCTCCCCAACAAAGGGATCAATTGAAGATGCGTACATAGTTCTAGGCAATGTGGTTTTAGTAGGTGACACAGCAGAAATTTCCTGTATCCAAACCTTCAACTTTGAAGGGCTCGAAATGACTATCAGTGCCAGAATGGCCACCGGCATCAGAGTGTCAGCAACAGAGGCCTGTGGTTTCATGGAAACTTTCAGAACCAAGGACTTCAATTTTATTGCTTTCAGAACCGAAGGGGAGGTCAGAACAGAAAGACTTCTTTTCTTGCTTTTTTCCAGAGAAGATGAGGGTGAAGGCGATGAGATGTCTATCTTTGCTTTATCTACAGAAGATAAGGCTTCACCAAAATCTGAAGGAAGTAGTCCTTTTAAGATAGGTTTATTATACCTTTCCACAAGAGCTCAGTGGCTAAAGGCATGACAAATGCTGCAGTCTTCCTGTAAATGGTAGGAGCCAAGACAATAAACACATAAAAGGTGAAAATCTGATGAGGGAATTTGGGTCTATATTAGAAACTCAAAGTTACTGAACTTCGAATACCATATGGTCGACACCATATGATCGAAGTTCAGTAACTTTGAATACGTAATAAAAAAATTAAAAAAAAAAAAAAAAGGAAGAAGTAACTGCTGTTAGCAGGGATGCAAGCCCTCCCTGCACCCCCCTCACCCCCCGCTACTTAAATATACCAACTCCAAGATTGCACTTCAGTGCACTACAGTGTGGAAGCAGAAAATTTCTGTTTCCTACACTGTAGTGCGATCTCGGAGTTGGTATATTTAAGTAGCGGAGGGTGTGGGTGCAGGGGGGTTTGACCCCCTGCTTACAGCAATTAGTTTTCATTCCTTTCATTTTTTTATTTTTTTATTACTTATTCGATGTTACTGAACTTCGATGATATGGTGTCGACCATATCGTATTCGAGGTTCAGTAACTTCGAGTTTGCAATATAGACCCAGGGAATTTTATGGCCACACTTCTGCAGTTTTTGAAACCAGAGGGGAGCTTACCCTTCTCAGCCATGTCAAAACGAGTAAAGAGGCTAGAAAAATAACTAATGAAAAAATACCACACTACAAGAAAAAAAGAAAGTGACAGGAGGAATATTATTTTTAATATATTTTTATATATTTAAAGGAAAGAAAGGGGGAAGGGACTTTGAGCGATGATAGTCATAGAAATACACAAGCGTGTACAAGGATGGGCAAAAAACTACAAAAGAGAGTGGGAGGGAACTATCAACAATGATAGTGGGAAATACACAAAAGTGTAAAGGTAAAATGTATCAGTGATGATACTTGAATATACTAAGTGTAAAAAGCAGAAATTAAAGGGAAAGAAGCAGAAACTATAAGACTAGGACAAAAAATTTACCTAAACCCACTAACGCTTGAGAGTAGTAACTAGATGCGACCATTTCAGAAAGCAGCAAATGAAATCTGAGGTAACTGAGGGGATTCCGGACAGAGGTGAAGCTCTAGGGTTTTTTGGCTGGCGTGAGCTGTAGTAACGGCCGAGTCTGTTATGATATTGAAACTGAACCCTATCTGTCCCATCTGTCAAGGATAAAAATGAAGATTGACAACATCAGATACTTGGTTCTGTCAGCCTTTCTTGTCATGCTATACTGTAAAAACTATATTTTGTATGACTAAAAAGGTACTTGTTTACTTTAATATATTTTACATGTACAACAGTCACTGAAAAGCTCCCCCCTAGACACACACTTAAAATACCCCCACTGCACACTATATAAAACTGCTTTACAATATAACAGCAGTTTATGTCATGAAATGCTTTATACAAATACTAATAAAAAAGTGTTTTAGTTGCAGTTACTTTTTCCCTTTAGAGTCTTTAAACATTAAGTACATAATGTGGGGTGCTTTACAGTCCACCCACATGTTCAACAAATTAAACAGAGGTCCAGTATTTTCTCAGCCACTTTTTTATGCAGTCATATTTCAAAATGTGACCGATGCTTTATAATCTCATATTTAATTCAATAATTTCAGTGTTGCTGGTCTTCTTTCTGATCACCTTTGTCTCCCAACACTAGACTCTGGTTCAAGACCAAGATACTCCTGATTCTTCTAGTCAATTCCTGTGCTTTTGCCCTGTCTCCCAACCATTTTTCTTTGGAATATTGGAAAAGGTTTAACTGGGAAAGTATCTCTGTAAGCTATATTGTCAGAGGAATGAGAAGCATAGTCCCCTTTTGCTTGCCATCTCACATTTTGTTGGATAATCTTTTTTTATTTCCTCCTTAGCCTGTTCTGCATCAAAAAATCTTTGATCTCCTAGTAAAATACTCTGAAGGCAGCTGGATACAGCAGCTTGAATCTTACACCTGCTTCTACAAATTCCCTGCTTACTTGGATAAATTTGCTTCTCTTCTGCCTGGTGTACAGTGAACAATCATTTTCCACAAACACTTTGCTGTCATATGTTTTAAATACGTTTCTTTTTTTACTACAGTTTTGGCAGAATCAATCCTTTCTGCTGGAATTACTAAATTATTACTAGTACAGGTCTTGGCTGCTTTTTTGTGGCGAGATTTGGAGCATACACTCAATGTGCTCTTTCTTTTAACAAATCCTTCTGTGGAACAGCAGTCCAATTACTTATTTATGGCTTCATAAAATTAATACAGTCTTTTCCCTCCAGTTTGTCTGGTACAGTAGAAAATCTCAGGGTTTCTCTGTGTGCTCTGTCTTCTAATTCCATTATTTTTTGAAACAGCCTCATACTCAGCCATCCTTTTCTTCATTACAACCACTGATTTTTTCCAGTTTTATCAGTTCATCTGAATAGCCTGTTAAAGCTTCTTTTTTACAGCCTTTTGTTATGTTAGCTGATATTTTCTTCAATGTTTCATTTATTTTAATCACCTCTAAGTATATTTGATGTTTTTCCTTTAAATTAATGGAAGCCATCTCTTGAACCAAAGCTGAAGCTTGAACTGCCTTTTTGCTGTACAGCTGCAGGATTCTTCCCAGCCAGTGTGTTCTTTGTACCTTTTTTTAGTTGATTTTTTTTTCAAATTCTCCATATTTCTTCCTTGTTGGCATACAAGCAGTGTACTTACTAGTCAGTAACTGAATTTTACCCAAATAACAGTTTCAATGGAACTTCTTTTTCTCAGTTTTGGTTTTCACATCAGGAGAGCTGTTGATCAGTGTGCTGCCATCTTGGAAGTCTAAGCTGTGTAACTTTAATACATATTTAGAAAGGTACAGATTTCTTAGGATACAGTTTGATATCAGAATTATTTCACAGAATTGTTGCACAGGTAACTGAAGGTCTGGAAGATATTGCAAAATAATTGATCTAGTAGTGTGAGGCTAGACATGTGAAGAAGATAAAAATAGACTGATACAAATGCTAAGTAGATTAAGACAGCATAAACTAGGGGTCTATATTAGAACATCGAAGTTTCAAAACTTCAAATGTTCTAATATCGACCCCTATTCAGCGAAATCTGAAAATATCGAATCAACAGTAAACCGAATTTTTTTTCCTAGGGAAAGAATTTGGTTGTCTGTTTCTGTTGCTTCGGTATTTTCAGCGCTGTGATGGAAGGTTATGGGTCAGGTTCAGGTAAGTGTGCAATTGAGTACAGGTTAGGTTAGTTAGGGTTAGGGTGCGGGTTAGGTATGTGTGCAATTGTGTGGACATGAGGGTTAGGGCAGGTTAGGTGAGTTAGGGTTAGCATGCGGGTTAGGTAAGTGTGTGATTGTGTGGATGTGAGGGTTAGGGTGGGGTAGGTGAGTTAGGGTTAGGGTGCGGGTGAGGTGAGTGTGCGATAGTGACGGACCTTAGGGTTAGGGTTTGGGTTAAGGTAAGTGAATAGTTAGTGGTGTGTGTGTAGTTTAGTGTAGGGTTAGGTGTAAGATTTTAGGTGTATGTGTGTAGATTGTTGTTTATTTGGTGTGCTTGTGTTGTGTGTATGTGTTTTGGAACAGCCAATTTTTCCCTAGGAAAAAATTCACTGTTTTGTATGTTCGATGTTTTCAGCTTTCGCTGAATAGGGATCGATATTAGAACATTCGAAGTTTTGAAACTTCAATGTTGTAATACAGACCCTAAATTAGTTATGTACTTGCCATAACTATGCATCTGTGTTGTCCATTTTCATTCTTCCTCAGTAAATAGAGCTCAGATCTAACCTTGGATCTGACACAGCCATTTTCTTTAGATTCTTGGATTTGACTCTTGAACTCCTCCCTTTACCCATAATGTCCCTTACTGCTAAATTACCTGAGATTGAGCTTGCAGCTGTTAAATATGCCTTAGGGCATAAGTAACCCTAATAATCATTAGAAACAGCAGATACATATTAGGGACTCAAACTGGAAACAGTGGTTCCAGTGCAGCTCATTAGGTCACTCCCAAAGAATAAGGATAGGGAGAGGAAGGGTGGGGAATTGAGGAATAATGAAAGTGGACAACACAGATGCATAGTTAGGGTGAGTAGATAACTTTAATATCTGATGTTGTCATTTCATTCATTCCTCAAAGAATGGGACAGAGTCCCCAGCTACGATAACCTCAGGTGACCCTCATGGAAGGATATTCCAGAGAACTGCAGAACCAAAATCAACCCTGTTCCTGGAAATGATATCCAACTTGTGATGAGCAATAAAATTGTGAGAATTTGACCAAGTAGCCACAGCACAAATATCATCAATGGAAGCTCTGGCCCATAAAGCAAGTAATATAGCCCTGGATCTAGTTGAATGAACTCTTGCAGGTTTAAGCAAGGACAATCCTCTCAGAGAATACACAAAGGAAATACAATCTGTTATCCATTTGGCTAATGTCACTTTGATACTGGTTTTCCCAACATGTTTTTGGCAAAGGAAATAAACAGTTGATCAGTTTTTCTAAAGTCTTTGTTCTTTGGAGATAAAAATGAAGTTGTCTATGAACATCTAAAAGGTGAAGCATGCATTTTCCCTTACTGTCAAATTTTGGAAAGAAGACTGCCAAATCGATTACTTGATTTATATTTATTTATTTACCATTTGTTAACCAGGAAAGTCCAACTTGGAACGAAGCCAGTTTTCAGTGGAGGCCCAGGGAGAAATGCTCCAGATGCATGTCTTTGTAATGGGGGAGAAAACCCACACAAATGCAGGGAGGACATGCAGACTCCACACAGAAGGCACCCCAGCCAAGAAATGAACTGGAGAGCCTCTTACTGTGAGGTAACAACACTACTGCTGCACTACTGCGCCACCCAAAATATATTTGAATCAAAGACTTTTGGCAAAAAGGAAGGATTTGCACATAAAATCACTCTCTCTCTCTCGCTCTCTGTCTCTCTGTCTCTCTGTCTCTCTCTCTCTCTCTCTCTCTCTCTCTCTCTCTCTCTCTCTCTATGAAAAATCAAATAAGGTGATTTTGAAGACAGTGATTGGAGTTCAGAAACTCATCTTGCAGATGTAATAGCAACAAGAAAGATTGTTTTCCAAAAATAAATTTTAGATCTGAGTTACTGAAGACTCAAAAGGACAGTGAATTAAAGTTTGTAACAGAACATTAAGATCCCAAGGTGGAGTAAGATCCTTTATGGGAGGTATAAATAGAGGTATACCCTTAAGGAATGCCTTACATATTTTAGAAGAGGCTAGTGGGAAGGTATTATGTCCTATGTAATAATTAGAAATGGCTGCAAGCTGAACTTTCACTGTGAAGAAGCTAGCACCACCTTTCTAAAATTGAAGAAAGAAATTCTAACACAACAGAAATTGGAGTGGTAAAAGGATCCAACTTTGTCTGTTCTGCCCAATAGGAAACTCTCTTCCAATGACTCTTACAAATGTTTTCTGTTAGAAGGTTTCTGGGATGAAAATAAGATTTGGCAAACCAGAGAGGAAAGCCTGGACTGTCTAGCCATCACTGGAATTGGAGAAACCATGCAGTCAATTTGAGATCTTAAATGTCCGGGTGATCATCCCCAGTGGATGTAATAGTAGATATGGACTTGGGACAAGAATGGGAACCACACTTGCTGAGGCCAGAAAGAGGCAATGAGGATTAGCTTGCTTTTCAGCTATTACGCTTTCTGGAGAAATTTGGATGTTAAGGGGGCATAAGTATATAGGAGAATGGAGGGCTAAGTGTCGACTACAGTATTTCTACATGACTCCCCCTGAGGGGGAATTAGGGCAAAGAACCTGCTGCACTTGTAGTTGAAGGGAGAGGCAAAACAGTCAGAGCAAGGTTGACCCCACTGATGAAAAAATCATTTCCGTCACTGTATGATTGACAGACTACTTGTGCAGCATCAGGGTGGTCCTGTTCAGCTTGTGGGCTGAAACATTGGACTTCCTCAGTATGTGCATTGCTACAAGAAAACAGTTGAAAGAGATTGCCCACTGCTATACTCTCATTGCTTCTCACCAAAGAGGGTAAGGTTTGGTTTCCCCTTGCTTGTTGATGTACCAAATAACTGACATACCGGTGTCTGGATAGCAGTTGTTCCTAGAGGGAGAGAGTTTTGAAAGGCCTCCAACTCTAGTAGGACCACTCTCATCTCTAAAACATTGATATGCAAATTAGTCTCTTCTGGGGACCATGTGCCTTGAACTGTCTGTCTCAAGAAATACCCCCCACCCCAATTGTGAGGTGTTTGTGGTCAATGTGGTCTTCATGGAAGGAAGGACAAGGGGACGACCCTGACAAATCTTGTTGGACTGCATCCACTAAAATAGGGAGTCTCTGCAGGCTCATGAGATTTTTATAGAATGTTTCAAAGGGTGTCGAAGCATCAACCATTGTACTGCAAGGGTACATTAAAGTACTCTCATGTGAAGGTGAGCTGTATGTAACATTGTGATCGCTGCAGCCATCAAACCTAAGGTTTAAAGAACCAATCTTGCTGGAGGAGAGATATGGTCTAGACTCTGTCTGACATGCAGTCTTAGGGTATAAACTCTGCTTTTGGGTAAAAACACAAAGTGACTGACAATATCTAGGTGAGCTCCTGTAAGCTCCAAGACTTGAACTGGTTGGAGATGGAACTTGGAGAGATTGATCGTGATGCCTAGGAATGGGCACAACTGAAGTAAGTAATTCCTAGTCTTCTCAAGGAAATGTTTGGTTGGTGTGGAAAGGAGCCAGTCATGGGCACAACTGAAGTAAGTAATTCCTAGTCTTCTTGAGGAAATGTTTGGTTGGTGTGGAAATGAGCCAGTCATCTAAATAAGGAACACTCTGAATCTCTGCAGTCTGAGATGAGCTTCCATCAATGCCATGCATTTGGTGAGCACCCTGGGGGCTGTGGTGAGACCAAAGGGCAGGGCTCTGAACTGGTAATGACTGGCCCCCAGCTGAAAGCATAGATTATCTTGAAGAGCACCTGTTTATTTTGATGTGATAGTATGCATCTTGAATATCTATAGAGCACATCCAGTCATCCTTCTGTAGAAGAGGCAGAATGGACTAAACTGTGACTATCTGGAATTTGGATTTCTTCATAAACTGATTTAGATGACTGAGATCCAGAATAGGTCTCAGGTGCCCTGAATTCTTTGGCACTAAAAAAAACCTAGAATAAATTCTGAATCCTGATTGGTCTGGTGGAACCTTTTGGATGACTCTTTTTCTAGCAGCTTTTGAATTTCTAGAGCTGTCAGCTCCCTCTGAATGGGTAGGACACTGGGGTGATGTCTCTTTTGTGAAGGATTTTGTGAAAAGGGAATGAAATACCCTCTGGATATGATCCTTTGCACCCAAGAATCATTTATGATTGCTGTCCAGGTGTTTATGTGCAAAGGTAAGTCCCCAAATGCCTCCAGAGAAGAACAGTTGAGCCACCTTTCAGGAGCACTGAAAAGGCCTATCCAAGAAGGAATCATGAGGCCCTTGGTTCTGCAGACCCCCACTGCTGTGAGGATGGTATCTTCCATTGTTATTAAACCCTCTACCTCTTGGAGAAAAATCCCCACATGAGTCTTGAAAAGGTCCTTGAGATTTTTGTATCCACATTTTCTTACCACCATGTTGATTCCTGGAAAAAGTTCTCTGCAGGATAGTGAAACAGATTACAACAGCTGACAAGGTCTTGCCATCTTGCTCACTGTGGGAAAGTGTGTCTTTCACTGTGGGCCCAAACAGGGAAGATCCATCAAAGGCAGCACTAATGAATGAGGATTTAAAGGTCTCCACAAAATCACACACTCTCATCCAGGCATGTCTACTGGCCATGCTTGAACCAGCAGCCCATGATGAACCTTCAGCTGGGTGAGAAATTAACCCTATGAACACATTAGATATAGATTGTAGGGTGGTCAGTTGGAAAGTAATAGGTTTTCTCTTCCTCTGCTGACATGGGCCCCAAGGTAGACTTGGAGAGTTCCTTTATCAAGTTTCTCTGCACTCTAGTAAACTGTGCCAGGTAGTTAAGTGACTGCAAGGCAAAGATTGCTGAAGTATAAACACAAGTTCCATATCTGTCCAACATCCTAGACTCCTTATTAGGAGGATGGACAGTGAAACTCTGTTCGGCTAGTTCCTTTTTGGTGACTGCTGCAACAACCATATCATCTACAGGGATTCCCTTACTGCAAGACTGCCTGTCTTTAGGGGTTCCAAGGATCTTGTCTGGTTGATGGAGAATAGGTTCTACAGTGTCCGATTCCTTCCCAGCCCAGCAGGAGACAAGGTCTATAAGATCATTCACCAGGGGTAACCCAGGACATAGACAGGCCAGACCTGAAGGCTTGTAGAAACACCAGGTGATCTTGGGAAGGGCTTTGGGAGGACCAACCAGCTTTTTGGCGCAGAATCTCTAAAATGTCTGAGAAGGCGATATCCTTTGGTGGTGACCTTGGGGACTCTTCCCCTTCATCAAAATTGGTGACTTCAGTCAAAGATTCCAGAGGAGAATCTAAGTGCTTCCTCTTATACAATCTCTTCCAAGGATCTTCTTCAGTCGGATGCTCTAGAGAGGTATCAGAAAGAACAGGAAGTTCATGAATAGGAACTACCTGGAAGCTCTTACTGGCTGGCTATCCCTGTGAAGTAGGATGATGAGGCTTACAGCTTAAATCTGATGGAGGAATAGGGACAGGACCCAAGGATGTGAGAGTGAAAGAATCCCTTGGATGGAAAAAACCTTCTCCACTACCTTGAAGGCAGAGGGACCAGGAGAAGTAGAAATCAACCTCACCAGAGCTGAAGCTCTTGGCTCAGTTAATTCTCCACCCCTCCCAGATCTCCTCGCTGAGGAGGGAATCAGACTTGAGCTGACCAGCACTGAGGCTCCAAGGGGATGTGACAGCTCCAAAAACCTTGGAGTCAAGGTCATCCCCCTGGGTGCACGAACACTTCAGCTCCATGTCCATCTCATCTTGTTCAGTAGGGGTCACACCAAATGGGTCAGGGAAACAGCTGAAGTTGAAGAAGAAGGTTGTAGGTTTGGATCTGGCACTTCAACTCTCTGCACGCTTGAATTCCATGGCTCCAAAACTACAGTTGGATCGGAGAAGCAGTCACAATAGGGTGAGGTGGTTGGAGGCTCATGGATCTGATGAGAGACGGATACAGTATAACCTCCATCTGGATCTGTGTTCTAAGGAATTTCCTCATCATCCTGTCCACATCTGCCTCGGGGTTTCTATGACTTGATTGAATGTTTAGGTTGGCGAATACCTAAATGTCGATCTGGTAATAGCAAAAGCAAATAAACGCAAATGGCTGATTTAACACAGGGAAAGAATTCCCTTGGCCGCTATGCGGATTTTGTCCTTTTCTCTACTGTAGACTGATCTCAGAGTTGGTATATTTAGGGTGGTTTAAATTTTTTTTTTTTTTTTTTTTTTTTTGCTGCAGAGGGAATTCATTCCCTACATTAAATCAGCTGTTTGCTGTTTTAATTTTTTGCAATTACCAGGTCAGCATTTAGGCATTTGCTAACCTAAACTTTTGATCGGGTAATATAGACACTTAAACAACTCGTGCCAGCCAAAAAAAACTCTCGAACTAAGTCTCTACCCACAATGTCTCTTTTTCTATTACCTCAGATCAAGCTTGCAGCCAAATAGTAGAGCAGAAAAACAGATATACAAAGGTAGAAGCCATGTCCAAGGTGAAACCTATAGGTTCCCAGAACAAGTGTCTGATCCTCCAGGAAATCTGTAGGAGGGGGAAGGAGGGTGGGATGTCAAGAATGAATGAAGATCGTCAACACAGATGGAATGTTATGGTAAGAATATAACTTCTTTATCTGATGTTGTCAATCTTCATTCATTCTTGACCAATGGGACAGAGTCTCCAGCTACTTTACATACTGGGTGGCCATATGGAAGATATTTCTGAGAACCATAGAGCCAAAGGATGCTGTTCCCCTGGAGACCATATCCAATTTGTAATGAGTGATAAAGGTATGTGGAGTAGCCCATGTTACGGCTGCACATATTTCATGTATGGATGCCCTGGAGTGGAAAACAGCTGATGTGGCTATTAATCTGGTGGAATGTGCTTTTACTGGCACAGATAACTTGTGGTTGTTAAGAATATAAACAAAGGTAACACAGTCTCTTAGCCATCTTGATAAAGTAACTTTTGAGACAGGTTTTTCCAGAGTTAGACCTGAAAAGGAAACAAATAACTGGTCTGATTTTCTAGACTCTTTGGTCCTGTCAGGTTTAATACTGAAATTCCAAATCCGCTTGGGTCAACCATTCAGAATGTCAACCTGAAATGCTGAATTTGGAATTTTGAAACACCAACCAATGACAAAAATGAATACGACATCCGTAGTTGGATATGTTCGACATAGCTGCAATGCACATTAACGTTCCGTTACACTCTATAGTCAATGGTACGTTAATTCTATTATTTTGCAGGGGGGGCTAGACCCTCTTGCACCCCCATGTGGGGGGGGGGGCTGTGCACCCTCCCACCACACGTGCACACACGCACCCTGCACATTAAATATACCAACTCTGAGATTTCTCTACAGTGAGGAAATGGGCTAATTCTCTGTTCCTCACAAAACTGCAATCACCCTGTACAATGTCGAACACAAATACTCGAACTACACTACCCATTCGCTGTAATGTAGTTGATACATTTTGGTTCAGTATTCTGCCAACTTGAAAACTGCCATTCAACCACATGCCGGTCGACTGATGCAGTTTTCAAGTTCTGAACATAAACCAACCTGTCAAGGTAGAAATGTATTTGTCTGTGAACATCCAGTAAATTCAAGCAATATTCACCTTTATTGGAGAAATCGGGGAAGAAAACGGGAAGATCAATAGTTTGATTAATATTAGATTCTAAGACCACCTTAAAAAGAAAGGAAGGGTTGGTTCTCAACGAAACCCTATCCTTATGAAAAATCAGATATGGGGGTTTCACACATAATACTTGAATCTCAGAAACTCTTCTGGCAGAAATAATGGCTACTAGAAAAAGAGTTTTCCACGACAGAAATTTGAGGTGGCAAGTCGCTGCTGGTTCAAAGGGCTGGAGTACCAAAGATTGCAAAACTAGGGTTAGATCCCATGGAGCTATAGGGTCCTTGAATGGGGGCTTTAGATGCAAGGCACCTTTAAGAAAAACTTTGCATAAGTGATGGAAAATTAAAAAATGGTCATCGTAGCCATTGTGAAAATTAGAAATGACCGCTGATCGAAGTTTAATGCTGGAAGCATAAGCTCCTTGATCAAAAAGGGAAGCTAAAAATTCTAAAACTTTCTCAACAGGTGCCAAAAAGGGTCTAGATTATTTGAACAGGCCCAAATTGCAAATCTCTTCCATTTACTAAGCTACAGTTTTCTGGTGGATGATTTATGAGAAGCCAGAAGAATTTTCTGCACTGAGAAAGCTATATTACTCTGCCTGGCAACTAATGGAATTGGAAGAACCAAGCTGTCAGCTTGAGACTGCAAAGGTTGGGGTGCACCAGTCCCTGCAGGTGAGACAACAGATCTGGAACTGGGTCCAGAATGCATGCATGGTGAATCAGGTGAGACCAAAGAAAGGGGAACCAGACTTGTTGGGGTCAAAAGGGTACAATGAGGATCACCTTGCTTCTCAAACCTTTGATCTTTCTTCAAGAACAGGGGAATAAGGGGGAAAGGGGGGAAGGCATAGGGAAGACTCAAGAGCCAGTTGAGAAGTAGATCATCTCCTGGGGACTCACCGTGAGGGGGAATTAGGGCAAAATAGTTGCTGCATTTGTTGTTTATTGGTGAACCAAAGAGGTCACAGCAAGGGTGGCCCCATCTATGAAAAGTTCTATCACCACCTTGGGACTGAGAGATGAGTCATGAGACAGAAGAATGCATCTGCTTAGTTTGTCCACTATTATGTTGGAACTCTCTGGGATATGCATTGCAACTAGAAAGCGCTTGGAAGATATCACCCATTGCCATGTTCTGAGAGCTTCCCAGCAGAGGGGGTAAGATCTGGTTTCACCCTGTTTGTTCACATGTTGTCTGATTGAACTGCAACTATCCTCAGAGGGAGGGCAGATTGAAAGCCTTGCAACACTTGCAGAGACCAAGTGCCTTGAACTGTTCTTCCCAGATAATGCCTCCCCCCACCCAATTTGGGAGGAGTCTGTGATCACTATGGTCTTGTGCTGAGAGGGAATAAAGGGATGGCCTAGTAGAATTTCCTCTGACTGCATCCTCCAGGATAGATCCTTCTTGCAGTGACTTGTTATTAGAAAGGGATAAGTCATCAGATGTGTTAGGATGGACCATTGTGCAGCTAAGAGCCATTGAAGTAACCTCATGTGAAATCTTGCCAGAGGTACTAGGTTAATGGTCACTGCCATAGACCCTAAAGCTTGGATGACAAGAAGAGCTGGGATTTTGTCTTTGGATATGATGAACTGTACTTGAGACCTTATCTTCTGTAGTCTGTGCAAAGGGAGAGAAGCTACACAAGAGATTGTACTGAGACAAGCGCCTATAAACTCTACATCTTGTGTTGGAGTCAGCTGGGATTTTTCTCTGTTGACTGTGATGCCCAAAGAGTTGAAAAGGTGCATGATGAAATTTGTGGCTTGAAGCAGTAGACACCTGGTGGGGCAGTGAGGAGCCAGTTGTCTAAGTAAGAAAACACCCAGAATCACCTGTGACTGCTGCCAAAGATTTGGTGAACACCCTGGGGTCTGGGGTGAGACCACATTCTAGCACTATGGACTGGAAATGACTGCCTCCTAGCTGAAAGGGGAAAAATCTTCTGGAGCATTTGTCCATTTTTATATGCTTCTTGAAGGTCTATAGAGAACATCCAATTGTTTTCCTCCAGAAAGGGAAGTATAGACTGAACCATGACCATCTGGAATTTTGTTTGCTGAACAAACTTGTTCAGAAGGCTGAGATCCATTTCTGGTCTCCAGTCCTCTGTATGTTTTGGCACTAAAAAGAACCTTGAGTAAAATCCAGATCCTGTCTGGTTTGGTGAGCCTTCTTGAATGACCCCCCCTTTTTTCTAGCAGCTTTTGAATCTCCATGGCTGATTGGTCCCTCTGATTGGGTGGCACATCGGGGACTCTTCTTTGAGATCTTGGAGAAAGAATAAAGGGGATATGATAACCTCTGGTAATGACTGTTTGCACCCAAGTATCAAAAGTTATTAATCACCAGGCTGTCAGGTACAGTGAAAGTCTTCCCCCAACTACTTCCAGAGGTAAGCAATTGGGCCTCCTTTCAGGAGCTGTGGTAGAGTTGTCCAGAGAAGGAATCTCTGAAGTCCTGATTTTGTGGGCCACCTCTGCCACGGGATTGGCGTCTTCCATTACAGCTCCAACCTCTGCCCTGGAGGGAGCTACCACCACATGTGTCTTGAAAAGGCCCTTGGGACTTCTTGAAACACATCTTCCAACTCCTCTTATTCCTGGAGTAGGATCACTGAGGAGTATAAAAATGAATGCCAACAGCAGAAAGGGTATTTCCATCTTTTTTGCTTTTGACTAGTGTGTCTTTGACTTTGAGGCCAAACAAGGAATATCCATTAAAAGGAGCATTGACGAAGGAAGACTTGAAAGGCTCCACAAACTCACACAAACGCATCCTGGCATGACGTCTTGTGGCAATGCCTGAAACCACTGCTCTGGTCATCCTCTCAGCTGCATGTGTGATGAGCTGCATGGACGAGTTTGAGATAGATTCCAGGGTGGCCAGATGAGAGGCAACTTTATCCCCCACCTCGTCAGACACAGCTCCAGCAAGGGTATCTGATAACTCCTTAATCAGATCCCTCTGGAGTCTAGTAAAGTGTGCCATGAAATTCAAAGACCTTAGGTTGAAGGTCAATGAAGCATAGACTCGCTTTCCAAATCTGTCCATCATCCTAGACTCTCGGTTAGGTGGGTGGACTGTGGGACTCTAATCGGCGAGTTCCTTCTTGCTGGCTGCCACCAACACCATGGCATCTACTGCTAAACCTTTTGCCCAATATTGGTGATCTTCTGGGGCTAAGATTTTGTCTGGTCTCTGGGGAATTGGCTCTATGGAACAGGGGACTTCCACGCCTGCTGTGCGATCAATTTAATGAGGTCATCAGCAAGCGGGGTTACCCAGGAAGTAGATGGGCAAGCACCAAAGGCTTGCAAGGACATGGATTTCTCAGAGGAAGGGTCTTTCAGATGGTGAAGTTGGTACCAATGGGGAAAGTAAAGAAGCCAGTGCTTACATCAGCGCTGAAGCTCTTGGTGCCCTGACAACAGTAGCTCGTGCCGAAGATTCTCATTCCATTAATTTTGGAACATCAGCCCACGGTTCTGAGTAGACTGATGAAACCAAAGACTTGTGTTTCTTAGTTTCCAGTCCCATAAGAGAACTCAGCACTGAATGACTCTTCTTTTTGGTTTGATCAGATTTAGAGGAGGAGGAAGGATCTGACTTGAGCAAAACTTCCTCGAAAGAAGATTTTAGCATCCCTTTTAAAATCAATTTGTTATGTCTTTCTACCAAGGCCCTAGTACTGAAGGTCTGGCAGATTGAACAGTCTAGATCCAAATGGGGTGCACCCAAATAATATACATATGAAAGATGCCCATCTGAATTAGGCATCTTTCATCCACAATTGGCACTGCTTAAAATCCCAAGTGCCCTTCTGCTTTTCCTCCATACTGACAGTAGAAAAAAATAGTCAACTGACAAAGAATCACAGACACACACACACACACTATATATATATATATATATATATATATATATATATATATATATATATATATATATATATATATAAGTTATATAGTTACAATAATGATCCATGTTGTCTGATTTTCATCTGGTTCAACACATGGGTTGTTGGATCCAATCAGATCTGACCTCGGCACCAGCCCTGAAGATTTACAGATCCAGGGCTCTGACTCCTCCCCTACCCATAATTCCTTGCACTCCACCTTAATACCTCAGATCAAGTCTGCCTCAAGAAATTGAGAACTTATAGAAAAAATATTACCTTTAAGGCTAAATTTTACTGACAGGCAATATTGAAGACTGAAGGATAGTCTGGTAGGACTGATAATAGGGCATGACTGAGATCTCTTCAGTCACCAGACACCCATGGGTGTTAATTTGAAAGGGGGCCGGAAGGAGGGGGGTTGAACTGGATGAAAATTAAACAACATGGATCTATTGTTATGGTAAGTATATAATTTTCGTAGCCAATGTTGTATATTTTTGTCTGATTGAACACGTGACAGATTCCCAAGCTGTTTTTACCTGGGTTTTATCAAGGAAGGACATTCCTGAGGATAGTGGAACCAAAACAGGAACATGCTCTAGATTGTACATGCAATTTATAATGAAACACAAATGTATGAACTGTTGACCGAGTTGCTGCAGCACAAATGTCATCAATGGGAAACCCATTCCTGAAAGCTGTAGAAGTGGCTACTGCCCTTGTGGAATGAGCTTTAGGTTTTGATTGCAGGGAAAGGCCCTCTTTAGTGCAGACAAAAGAAATACAGTCTGATAACCATCTTGAAAAAGTAATCTTAGCAACTACTTTGTCCAACTTAGGTCTTGAAAAGGCAACGAGCAATTGACCAGATTTCCTGAAATGTTTAGTTCTATGAATGTAGAACCTGAGTTGATGATGAACATCCAACATATGTAGAATATATTCTCCTTTGTTTGAAAATCTTGGAAAAAAAGACTGTTAAATTGACTAATTTAAATTTGTTTTAGATGTTACCTTATGAAGAACAGAAGTGTTAATTCTTAACGAAATGCTGTCTTTGTGGAAAATCAGGTAGGGGGACTTGCAAGAAAGAGGCTGTAAGTCTGAAATTCATCTGGTTGATGTAGTGGTCTCAAGAAAAATTGCCTTCCAAATGAGGCACTTCATTCAGATCTACTTAAGCTGCTGGTTCAGAATGAGGTTGAGTTAATGCTTAAAGCAAGATAGTAATACCCCATGGAGGCACTGGGTCTCTGACTGGTGGCCATAGCAGGAACGTTCCTCTTAAAAAGGCTTTAGAAACATTTAGAGATGCTATAGCAGTGTCATTCTGACCTATGCAAACATCTGAGATTGTAGCCATTTGCACTTTAATAGTGGAGAAACTCAGACAAAAACTCTAATATGGAAGGGATAGGAGCAGAAAAGGGATCTATTCCTTTCAACATAGCCCAGATGAACAATCTCTTCCATTTGCTATGGCAATTGTTTTTGTGTATTGCTTTTGGGAGGCTGAGATAACATAAACAACAGATACTGGTAGCCTGACATCTCTGGCTAAGGTCAGGACTAGAGGAACCAAGTTGTGAGTTTCATGGATTTCTGGTCTTGGGGAGGCAATCTGGCTGTGTGGTTCAATAGATTTAGATACTGATCCAACATCCATGGGGGATGTATGCTTTTTGGGGCCAGAAAGGAGCAATGAGGAATACCCTGGTCCTGCAAAGATGGGTAGATCTTGTTCTTCCTGGTTTATGTATTATGTAACTGTTGCATTGTTTGTACTGATTTGAAGGAAGACTGGGAGAATGTTTGCTTGAACTGGTGTGTTTGAAACTGCTAGTACTGCTTATTTATAGAACAGGATAGTACAGTCATGTAAGTAAACTTACCATAAAAACACCTGCTCAAATAGATCACTATTGCAGTGGCCCTCGCTACCCAGGATGTATCCTGACAAGGATCAGACATCTGGCTAGTATCCAAAGCTTTAGGGTGTCTTCTTCACACCCATACATCCAAGAAGGAAGGGGACCGTGCCCGTATAACAGCAGCCATAAAGGCACCAATCTTCAGTGCTTTCTTGCCTCTCAGAAGAGATGCTATAGCCTAAAAATAGAACATTGTATGCTAAGAGAGAGTCATTGATAAGGGGGAGTCCCACCCTAGCAGACTGATAAGGTAACAGAATGATCTTCGATAGTAAAATTTCACTAAGAAGATCCACAAGGGGGCAGGAGGGAGGGTGTACCTACTACAGCACCAAGCAGGTGTCTGTGAACATCCAGGGTGTATAACATTTTCTCCCCTTATATTTTGGTTCAGGGAAGAACACAGAGATAAATACAGTGATTTAGAGTGAATGCTGATTATCTCCTTTGGCATAAATGAAAGATTGATTCTTAAGAATGCCCTAACCATATGAGAGGTGTGGTAAGATTGAGTTACCATTAAAGTTTGCAAATTAGATACTCTCCAAGCAGAAATCAGAACAGTGAATAGCACAGTTTTCTATGTTAGGGACTTTAAATCACCCTGATAAGCTGGTCTTAAAGGAAACAGTGTATTTTTTTCTAATACAAAGTTAATATCCCAACAGGAGTTGGCTGTTTTCCAGGTGGATAAATGTCTAGTATGCCTTTCAAAAACTGCTTTACTGAGGTAAAGAAGAAAGGGGATCAAATGGCAGACAGGCAGAAATGGCCAAGAGACGAATCTTGATGGAGGAATAAGAAAGTCCACATTTCAGCTATTCACACAGATATTGTTGAAATAAAGGAGCATCTGCCTTTAAAAGATCATGGTTCTGTTTATGGCACCAACCGGAAAATCTCTTACACTTGACCAAATAAGATTTTCTATTTGCAGGTTTCTTAGCCTCCTTTAATACCTACTGTACACCCCCCTAAAAACAGATGCCTGAAAGGGATTAGAATTCTATCGTCCAGGCTATGAGATGAAGAATTTGTAGGTTGGGGTGAATCAGGGATTCCTTGTCGTGAATGAGAAAATCCATCCTGTCGGGAAGTTTGTAGTAATTGCCCTTGGCCATTTTGAAGAGACGAGGGAACCAGTGTTGTCTGGGCTAAAAGGGATTACCAATATTATCCTTGGACAGTCTTTTTAGATTTTTAAAAGAGCTTCGGTTGTCAGGGAAAAGGCAGAAGCATGAGGGAACAGTTCCATCCATGGGAAAGAGACGACATCTGTCATAAAGGACATTTTGCAAGCAGTTCTTGAACAGAACTTTTTCAGTTGTGTGTTTTGAATGGAGACAAACAGATCTACTTGAGGAGTTTCTCACAGGTTGATAATCTCCTGAAAGGCACATCCATAGGGGTCTGTACTGCTCCTGCTCAGAGTGTCTGCCACAGTATTCTACTCTGAGAATGTAAGTAGTCTGCAGGGATAGGTTGTGCTGCAGTGTAAGTTCCCAGGCTAACATGGCAAATCTACATGGTGGCATGATCTGTTTTTCCAGCTCATTTACATACCACATGAAAAAAGTACTGTCTGTGATTACCAAAAAAGGTCCTGGATTCCACATATGGTTCAGGGTTTTGAGTGCATTTACCAGTGCCATCATCTCTTTGATGTTTATGTGGTTCCCTTTGAAGTGATTGTCTTAAAAGCCATTGTACCCTTACTTCCCCTGGATACCATCCCTAAGGCAAAATCTGAGGCATCTATAGTTACAGACTGGGAAGGGGCTGTTGGAGAGATTGGAAAAACAGGATTCTGATCCAGCTGGACTATCCATCAGTAATGTTCCTTCCTGATAAAGTTCAGTAGATGAATTTGGAAAGACAGAGGGTTGGTGCTGGGTCCTGAATAATTTGAGAAACCACTGAATTCTTCTTATGTGTAATTTTGTAAGAAAGATCAAGAGAATTATAGAATCCACAAGTTCTAATATCATTAGAAAGCCCCTTGCTGATGTCAGAGTGTGAAAACAAAACTGTATGAATTGCTCTTTGTAAAAAATTAATTTGTTTTGAGGCAAGAATACCATCATCTGTGAGGTGTCAAGAAAGTATCCCAGAAAAGTTATTCTGTGGGAAGGAATGAGAGATGACTCTTCCAAAATGAATTGAAAATCTAGGCTGAGAAACAGATTTTTGACAAAGCAGAGAGACCGTAAAAATAAGACAATCACCCAACTAGGGAAATATATTGGATGTCTTGTAATCTGCAAAAAAGCAATCATTGGTCATATAGACACTTTGTGAAAACCCTTAGTGCTGGTGACAAAAAGAGAACTGAAAAGGTGAACCAAAGCGGAAAATATTAAACTCCGTCTGAATTTTCTGTGAATGAAAAAGTCAAAAATCTACTTTCGGGTGAGGAAAAGGCTCCTACCTATAAAGTTTCCTTTGTTTCTCTACTACTGGTATCAACTTTCCTTTGAGAGGAGGGCACTAATTGCCTCTAGAGCTCATACCTACCATAGAGGAGTTTGTTTGAGTAAACTATTTGTTCCTTTGACAATTGTCTGTGAATGGATATATTGTGGTAAGCATCTTTTAGATCAAAAGTTACAAAAAATGTAAAGGAGGGATTTGGGTAAAGATATAATAAAGCATTTTGAACTTTGGAACTTTGACATGAAGATTTAGATAAGGCACTATGAACCTTTGAACCCCAAAAAAGACAAAGCTTGCAACTCTGAAATCATCCTAGCCAAAGTTATTGCCATGAGAAATAAAGTCTACCAGGAAAGAAATTTCAGTAGAATGGTTGGTGCAAATTAAAAGGGAGACTTTGAAAGGATTTACAAAACAAAACTGATGTCTCAAGGAGGTACTGCTTCTCTGAGTTGAGAGCAGAGAAGAAAGGTTCCTCTTAGAAAAGCTTTGCATAGTTTGTGACAAGCTAAAGAATGGGACTCAAGTCCATTATGAAAAATTGATGTGGCCACTAATTGAGCCATACTGGTAGACTAACTGAAGCCTAAATCAGGCATGTAAGTAATTATGGAGAACATAGTGGTCACCCTTTGCAGTAATTTTTATGAGGAGAGTCTTTCTGAAACACAGAGAGGATATGGGTGATATCTTGGGACAAAGAAATGGCTGTGGTCATCACTGGAACTGGAGAAACCAAGGGGTTATTTTTTAGGTTGTGTAAATCCAAGTCAAGTGACCCAGATGGGTGAGAGAGTAGATCCTCCTTGGAATGCAAAAACCAAGGAAGGTCTGTGACATGAGGCATCATCAGGGAAAACCAGATTTGCCTGTGTCAGTATCCTGTAATGAGGATTACCATGCCTTTGCATCTTGACACTTTCTGTAAGAATCTGGACATGAGTGGAAGAGACGAAGATGCGTAAAGAGGCCAAGTGACCCACTGCCTGACTAGTGCATTCCTTAGAGACTGTCCATTGGAGGGTCACTTGGCATTGATAGGGGAACCAAACAGGTTGCAGAAAAGATGGCCCAGCCGTCAAAAATTTGTTGAGCTACTGCCAGAATGAGAAACCACTCTTGAGGCATCAGAACAGATCTGTTGATCCTTTCAGCAAGGCAGCTAATTCTCCCAGAAATGTGCATTGCCATCAGGAAGTGATGCAAAGCAATTGCCCGTTGCCACACTATCATAGCTTCTCAATATAGGTGGTATGATCTGGTGCCTCTCTGCTTGTTGATGTACTGAAACACACAACAAAATCCTTACTGTGGGAAGAAGAATGCAGCCAAATGTAATAGATGAGTGCTTTCATTCATTTTAATAAATAATACAATGGGGCTTCATCAGATAATGTACCCAGGTCAACCTTTATATAACAAAAACACACTGATCCCATCCATTTATTAATTAATAACTTTAAGTATTTAAAGATACCCTAAAATTAACTATAATAATGTTCTAAAACAAATTTAAAAATATAGTATTTGTATAACCCTTAGAGCTGGCTTATCTCATACATTGTACAACAACTGGTTTAATCTTGTTCCAACACAATATATAAAGTTTATAATTAATGCCAAGAAAACTGGCTTGTTGTCGTCCAACCATTTTAATAATCAACCATGTATATTAAAAAGGGGGTGTTTTACTTAAATTATGTCTGCCTTTAAAGATAACAAACTGGTAATAGAGGTTCTATTGTTAATTCCTGGAATTTGTGTTGCATTCAACAGCACTTGCCAGTATGTACAAAAAAAAAAATAAGGTAGAACCAAAACACGAAGTACATAAAAACTTCCAACTTTAATGGTGAGCGCTTTCACAGTACAACAGACTGCTTCATCAGACAATCAATGTAACCCATCCCCTCATTTTTAAAAAAACAATGGACCAATAGTAAAATAGAGCTTAATTGGTATGAATATTTAACCATTTCATTCCATGTATCTTCCCCATAAATACATTTTAAAAAAAACAGTCATATAAACCAATAACATTCAAATACACACATATATATTGCATCATTTCATTCCATGTGCATAGACACTTTTTACTTAAAAACCTAAAAACGTTAAAGTTAGAATATTGCATGTAGCCCTATCTACGTGCCCCTTTGGCCTGGAGTATAGGCTTCAATGACAACTTGTCATTCAATCCCCTCCCCCAATTGGCTCTCATTCTTATAATCCAATCCATCTCTATCTGTTCAGTGTAATTCCTAATGTCTCCTCCTCTTGGATTTTCCTTAATAAGTTGTACTACCATAAACTTAAAAGTATGGTTCATATCTGTGAGTTGAATATGTTTGGCTAGGGCATTCACTTCATTGTTTTTAGAAATATCATAAACGTGTTCCCTAATTCTTTCCTTTAAAGTACGATTCGTTTTCCCTAAATAGAAGGAACTACATACCACATTTTTTTCATTTTCCCATGCTGACTGTTGCTACTACTTGAATCTTTATTTTTTTCAAAAATGTTTTTCATATTTCTTCTCCTCCTGAATACTGTTCAAAGGCTTTGACCCAATTCGTCACTCAGCTCAAATGCCCCAAATACTCCACTCCAATTCTTTTCTATAATATGTCTAAGGGTGATAGAGTGTTGGTCAAAAGTTAATACACAACTAGTGCTGCTACTGATGTCTTTCTTATTTGTTGTAAAATCTTTATCTGTATACCTTAATAACGGAGCACACAAGGATGTTCTATCCTTTAAAAAAATAGTTATATACTCACCATAATGTTCCATCTCTGTTGTCCATTTTAATTTTTTCCTCACATATGGCTTCGGATCCAATCCCTCTAATCCAACTCGGCCATTGCAATAGCTCGTGGCAACCAAAAAGCTCTCGCGCACCCTACCCTATCCATAGTGCCTCTCTCACAATCACCTCAGATCTTGTTTGCTGATAATAATAGAAAAATGACAGAATAGAGAAACACCTTAGCTAAGAGTAAGGCCATGTCTGGCTTTTGTAATAGCAAATTATCAAATATAGATCAATAACTGAAATTTAGATCAACTCGTTCATCCAAAAAAACAAGAAAGGGACAGGGGGATGGTGGGTGGGTTGTTGAGGAAAAAAATAAATGGACAACACAGATGGAATGTTATGGCAGTGCATAACTATTTTGTCCTCACATATGGGCTAGAGTCCTTAGTTACCTTTTCCCTGGATGGCCTTATGGAAGGATATTCTTCAGAACCATTGAACCTAAGGAGGCCCTACCGTACCCCTAGAGATCAAATCCAGCTTGTAATGAGTAATGAAGGTATGAGGGGTAGCCAAGGTTACTGCTGCGCAAATCTCATCCATGGGCATTCTGGCCTGAGAAACTGAAGAGGTGGCCATGGCTCCAGTGAAATGAGCTCAAACAGTTTTCAGGAGCCAAATAAAAGATATGCAGTCCGTAATCCATTTAACTAGAGTCACCTTGGTTACTGGAAGACCCAACTTATTTTCTGAGAAGGAGACAAACAACTGACTTTGTTTCCTTATGTCTTTTGTTCTATGAAGGTAAAAATGTAGTTGTCTATGAACATCTAACAAAAGCAACAAATATTCACCTTTATTGATGAAGTTTGGGAAGAAAACTGGTAGATTAATGGATTGGTTGATAGTATTTTTTGAAACTATCTTTGGAAAGAATGAATGATTAGTACGTAAAGTGACCCTGTCTTTGTGGAAGACCAAGTATGGTGGTTGGGATGATAAGGCCTGAATCTCAGATATTCTTCTTGCAGACATGATGGCAACCAAGAAAATGGTTTTCCAAGAGAGAAATTTAAATTGACATGTAGCAGTTGGTTCAAAAGGAGGCTGTATCATTTTCTGTAATACCAAATTTAAATTGTTTTATCATGGTGTGGATGGGAGGATAAATGGCATAGGCATTATCCTGAAGGAACAGTATGCTAAGAGTGTTTTGGAGGTAAAAAGAGTGTCAGATAGAGTGATGTTTATGAAGCTAGAAATTGATGGTGTAATGATGAATGTTGTTAGTGCATATGCTCCACAAGTTGGGTGTGCGATGGATGAGAAAGAAAAATTTTGGAGTGAGTTGGATGAAGTGGTGATGACTGTACCCAAGGGTGAGAGACTCATGATTGGAGCAGATTTCAATGGGCATGTTGGTGAAGGGAACAGAAGGGATGAGGAAGTGATGGGTAGGTATGGTGTTAAGCAAAGGAATGCAGAAGGTCATATGGTAGTGGATTTTGTGAAAAGGATGGACATGGCTGTGTTGAATACGTATTTTAACAAGAGGGAGGAGCATAGGGTAACATACAAGAGTGGAGGAAGATGCACACAGTTGGATTATATCTTATGTAGAAGGGCCAGTCTGAAGGAGATTGGAGATTGTAAAGTGGTGGCAGGGGAAAGTGTAGTTAGGCAGCATAGGATGGTGGTTTGTAGGATGACATTGGTGATCAAGAAGAGGAGGATGAGTATGAGGGCAGCACCAAGGATCAAATGGTGGAAATTGAAAAATGGTAATTGTGAGGTGATGTTCAGGGAAGAGTTAAGACAGGCACTGGGTGGCAGTCAAGAGTTACCGAATAGCTGGGTAACTACAGCAGAGCTAGTAAGAGAGAAGGCTAGAAAGGTGCTTGGTGTGACATCTGAAAAGAGGAAGGAGGACAAGGAGACCTGGCTTTGGAATGAAGAAGTACAAGAGAGTATACAGAGAAAGAGGTTGGCGAAGAAGAAATGGGATTGTCAGAGGGATGAAGAAAGTAGACAAGAGTATAAGGAGATGAGGTGTATGGCAAAGAGAGAGGTGACGAAGGCCAAGGAAAAGGCGTATGACGAGTTGTATAAAAGGTTGGACACTAAGGAGGGAGAAAAGGACCTGTACCGATTGGCTAGACAGAGGGACCGAGCTAGTAAAGATGTGCAGCAGGTAAGGGTGATAAAGGATAATGAGGGAACGTACTCACAAGTGAGGAGAGTGTGTTGAGCAGATGGAAAGAGTTCTTTGAGGGGCTGATGAATGAAGAGAATGAGAGGGAGAGAAGGTTGGATGATGTGCGGATAGTGAATCATGAAGTGCAGTGGATTAGCAAGGAGGAGGTAAGGATATCTATGAAGAGAATGAAGAACAGAAAGGCTGTTGGTCCAGATGACATACCTGTGGAAGCATGGATGTGTTTAGGTGAAATGGCAGTGGAGTTTTTAACTAGATTGTTTAATGAAATCTTGGAAAGTGAGAGGATGCCTGAGGAATGGAGAAAAAGTGTTTTGCTACCGATTTTTAAGAATAAGGGTGATGTGCAGAGCTGTAGTAACTACAGAGGGATTAAATTGATCAGTCACAGCATCAAGTTATGGGAAAGAGTAGTGGAAGCTAGGTTAAGAAGGGAGGTGAGGATTAGTGATCAGCAGTATGGTTTCATGCCAGGAAAGTGCACTACAGATGTGATGTTTGCTTTGAGAGTGTTGATGGAGAAGTACAGAGAATGTCAGAAGGAGTTGCATTGTGCCTTTGTGGATTTAGAGAAAGCATATGACAGGGTGCCTAGAGAGGAGTTGTGGTATTGTATGAGGAAGTCGGGAGTGTCAGAGAAGTATGTAAGAGTGGCACAGGATATGTATGAGGGTAGTGTGACAGCGGTGAAGTCTGCGGTGGGAGTGACGGATGCATTTAAGGTGGAGGTGGGATTACATCAAGGTTCCGCTCTGAGCCCTTTCTTATTTGTAATGGTGATGGACAGGTTGACAGACGAGATCAGACAAGAGTCCCCTTGGACTATGATGTTTGCAGATGACATTGTGATCTGTAGTGAGAGTAGGGAACAGGTGGAGGAGACCCTGGAGAGGTGGAGATATGCTCTAGAGAGAAGAGAAATGAAGGTCAGCAGGACTAAGACAGAATGTATGTGTGTGAATGAGGGGGAGGATAGAGGAATGGTGAGGATGCAGGGAGTAGAGGTGGCAAAGGTGGATGAGTTTAAATACTTGGGATCAACAGTTCAGAGTAATGGTGAGTGTGGAAGAGAGGTGAAGAAGAGAATACAGGCAGGATGGAGTGGGTGGAGAAGAGTGTCAGGAGTGATTTGTGACAGACGAGTATCAGAAAGAGTGAAAGGGAAGGTCTACAAGAGGGTAGTTAGACCAGCTATGTTATATCGGCTGGAGACAGTGGCATTGACAAAAAGGCAGGAGTCAGAGCTTGATGTGGCAGAGTTGAAGATGTTAAGATTTGCACTGGGTGTGACGAGGATGGACTGGATTAGGAATAAGTATATTAGAGAGTCAGCCCACGTTGGAAGGTTTGGAGACAAAGCCAGAGAGGCAAGATTACGTTGGTTTGGACATGTGCTGAGGAGGGATGCAGAGTATATTGGGAAGAAGATGCTAAGGATGAAGCTGCCAGGTAACAGGAAAAGAGGAAGGCCTAAGATAAGGTTTATGGATGTGGTGAGAGAGGACATGCAGGTGGTTGGTGTGACAGAGCAAGATGCTGAGGACAGGAAGAAATGGAAACATTTGATCTGCTGTGGCGACCCCTGACGGGAGCAGCCAAAAGAAGAAGAAGAGCAAATTTAAGTCCCGAGGTGGTGAAAGATCTTTATAAAGGGGCTTAAGTAAGAGAGTTCCTCTCAAGAATGCTTTGCATAGCTTATATGAAGCGAGGGAGGAATCATCAAATCCAATGTGAAAATTAGAAATTGCAGCTAACTGCACTTTTAATGCAGGATAAACTGCCCCTCATTAAAAAGCTGTGCTAAAAACTCTAGAATAATGTGGATAGGAGATGAAAAAGGGTCTTCATCATTTTGTTGAGACCAATGTATGAATCTCCTCCACTTACTGTTATACAGCTTGTGTAGATGGTTTATGGGAGGATAATAGAATATGATGATGTGGACATCCTACAGAAGGGCCTCACTGAGACAGATGTTGTCAGAGCCATGGCCTCAAGCTCAATGCCAAAAAGTGCATTGTCATCCCCTTTGGTAAAAACTCTGTACCCATGAACTACCACATAGGCAGCAGTCTACTTAACACAGAATGTGTGATAAGAGACCTTGGGACCCAGGTGGACAGTAGTCTCTCCTTTGTTAATCACATCACCAAAGTAGTCAGGAAGTCCTTCTATGTGGCACACCTCATCACAAAAGGGTTCTCATCCAGGAAAAAAGAGGTCATTGTTCCCCTGTACTCGACACTCATTAGACCCATTATAGAGTACAACACCCCTTTTGGAATGTACCTCACAAGACATCTGCAGCAGCTGGAAAGGCCACAGAAGTACCTCACAAAGAGGATTACTGGCCTCAAACAGATGTCCTACACTGACCATCTCAAACTCCAGCTTTACTCCATCACATATCACCTACTCCGAGGTGATCTCTGCCTAATATATAAAGCTATGTCAAACCCAGAGCTGTTGGACATGCTTCACCTTAAGAAATCCCAATCCCTCTGAGCTACACATTCTAGGGACCTAAACCTTGTCACCACAATAAACAGGACATGCTGGAGGGATAGATTCCTGTCCCAGAGACTTCCCATACTCTGGAACAAGCTACCCATCTATGTCAAGCAAAGTTCCTCATTAGTACTCTTCAAGAAAAATCTTGATGAGTGGTTGAGAAATAGGAAATACACCCCAAGGATCATTTCTGTGGCTCTGCTTAACAGTGGCACAGGAAAATAACTTATTTGAGTGGCGTAAGCCAGGGAACCTTGTTGGCTAGGATTACTTAGGCCCTTGGGCCGATAGCCTAGTACCTACCTATGAACCTATGCACCTATGATGAACCGATAAACAGAGCATAGGTTGCCTGGCTGCCAATGGAACTGGAGATACCAAGCTGTCAGCTTGAGACTTTGGATGTTCGGCATTCCTGTTGGGTGTGACAGGAGATCTGGAATTGGATCCAGAATCCATGGTTTCTTCAGTGAATGAGGCCAAAGAAAGAGAAACCAGATTTGATGAGGCCAATAAGGGGCAATGAGGATTACTTCTCTCTTCAACCTGTTTGCTTTCTGAAGAAATTTGGGGATCAAAGAAGTTGCTGGAAAGGCATATAGTAGACTGGGAGGCCAATTGTGAGTGAGAGAATCCCCCGGGGACTCCCCTCTGGGAGGATCAGGGCAAAGTAGCTGCTGCATTTGTTGTTCAGAGGGAACGCAAAAAGGTCACAGCAAGGCTGTCCCCACTTGCAGAATATACTTTCTGCCACTTTCTGATTGAGGGACCACTTGAGAGGCATAATAATGGATCTGCTCAACTTGTCTGCTATCATGCTGGAGTTTCTCGGAATGTGCATTGCTATCAGAAAGCGGTTGGACAAGATCGCCCACTGCAATACTCTGAGTGCCTCTCAACATAAGGTATATGATCTGCTTCTCCCTTGCTTGCTGATGTATCAGACTACCAATGTGTTGTCCGATTGAATCACAATTATACTCAGAGGGAGAGCATTCTGAAAGGCTTGCAACGCTAGTAGCACTGCTCTCATCTCTATGACATTTATATGTGACTTGGCCTCTTGTGTAGACCATGTGCCTCGGACTTTTTTCCCCAGATAATGCTCCCCCCACCCTATCTGGGAAGTGTCTGTGATCACTGTGACCTTGGGGAGAGGAGGGACAAAGAATCAACCTTGTATAAGCTGATCTGATTGAAGCCACCATGAAAGATCCTTCTTGTAAGTGTTTGTAATTCTTATCGGGGCTGACATGGGTTGGTGAAGGATAGACCACTGCACTGCGAGAAGCCACTGTAAGACTCTCATGTGGAAACTCGTTAATGTAAGTAGCATTATTGCTGCTTTCATAGAACATAAGGCCTGAAATACTGTTCAAGCAGATACTCTTGAATTGTGCAACTTTCTGACTTGATCTCTTATGGTCACCACTCTTGATGATGGGAGACATGCCACCATCTTGAGTGTGTTTATGTTTGATCCTATAAAGTTCAATTCTTGAGAGGGGTCTAGGTGTGACTTTTCATAATTTACTGTAATACCTAACCAAGAACACATTTGAAGAACCATGTATTTTGCTTCTAGAAGTAGATGCCTGGTCAGAGCAGTTATGAGCCAGTTGTCTAAGTATGGAAACACCTGGAATCCTTGTTGTCTCAAGTGAGCTGCTACTACTGCCATACTCTTAGTGAGCACTCTGGGGGCTGTAGTGAGGCCAAACAGCAGTACTCTGAACTGGTAGTGACTGTCTCCCAGTCAGAAATGTAAATGACTTCTGGATCACCTGTCCATCTTCATATGGTAGTACGCATACTGAAGGTCTGTTGAGCACATACAATCATCCTTTTCCAAGAATGAAAGAATGGACTGAACTGTGACTATCCGGAACTTGCTCCACTGAACTGATTTGTTCAATTTGCTGAGATCCAAAATTGGTATCCAGTCCCCTGTCTTTTTTGGTACCAAAAAGAACCTAGGGTAAGTACCGGATCCTCTCTAGTCTGACAGGACTTCTTGGAGGACTCTTTTGTCTAGCAGCTTTTGTATCTGAAAAGCTGCTTGTTCCCTTTGACTGGATGGAACATCAGAGAGTTTTTTGCTTTGGACTGGTAGATGGGAAAATGGTATATAGAATCCTCTGGATATTATCCTTTGCACCCATTTGTCATTTGTTATGGTCAACCAGACTCTCAGGTACAGGGACAGATGAGCCCTGACTGCCTCCAGAGAAGAGCAATTGGGCTTCCATTCAGGAGCACTGGAAGGGTTTTCCAAAGAACATATCCCTGGCCCCTTGATGATGCTAAGCCTCTCTACCACCGAGGCAGCATCTTCCATCAATGCCCCCCCCCTGCCCCTGGAGGAACTTTCACCACATGCTTGAGGAAAAGACCCTTGTACTTTTCTGAACCACATCTTTCCACTGCTCCTCTTATTTTTTGAATGTGACCTCTGGGGTGGGTAAAAATGAACACCCAGAGCAGAAAGGGTCTTCCCATCTTTCTCTAACCTTGACAGCATATCTCTGACTTTTGTGCCAAATAGGGAAGTGTCTTCAAATGACACATCGATGAATGGAGATTTAAAGGGCTCAGCAAAGTCACACAAGTACATCCAGATTTGACTCCTCACAGAGACACCTGAACCCACAGTTCTACTTGCCCCTTCAGCTGCATGCAAAATGACCCTCATGGAGGAGTTTGTGATAGCATGTAGGGTTTCTACCTGGGAGGTAACCAAATTTTGTACCTCTTCAGAAACAGCTCCTTTGAGAGTCTGCAATCCGGTAAAATGGGAAAGATAATGACCTCAAGGCAAAGGTTACTGAAGAGAAAATACACTTCCCACATCTATCCATAATCCTGGAATCCTTATTAGGAGGATGAATAGTAGAACTTTCTTCCACAAGTTCTTTTTTGTGGCTGCTGCCATGATCATGACATCTACTGGAATGCCTTTTGACTAAAATGTCTTGCCTTCTGGTGATGTTATTATTTTATTCACTTTCCAGGGAGTAGGTTCAATGAAATCTGGAGCCTCCCATGCCTGCTGAGAGATCAACTCTATGAGCTCATCAGTGGGTGGGATCACCCAGGAGGTAGATGTCCAGGATCCAAAATCCACCAGGTGCACTGACTCTTCTAATGAGGGATTGCTGGGCTTCCAGCCACCTCTCTCTTTCAAGATCTCTAAGATGCCCCTGAAGGAAACATCATCTGGAGGTGACCATGGGGAACCCTTACCTTCCTTGAGGTCACTATTCTTGATGATGGACTCCTTCGTGGAGTCCAGGTGCTTCCTCTTACACTTCCTCTTCTGAGGAACCTCCTCTATGGGGAATTCCAGGAGGTAATGGATGAAGAAGAGGAACTCTCTTGGGTAGCCTGGAGCTTCTGTACCCACTGTCCCTGTGGGAGGTTTGGTCAAGACACTGGGTGCGGGATCTGAAAGGCAGAAGAATGCGGATCAGAAGAGAGAGATACTGTCTGTGCTGCCAAGGCAGACATAGCCCTCTCCAAAGCCAACTGACCCTGAGAAGTGAAGGATCCCTGATCCAAAAGGTCATGCCTATGGATCTGGGAACCTTCAAATCCAAGAGACAGCACTCCCAAAGCCAAAGCCAGGGCCAGACTAATCCAAGCTTAGACTCCAAGAGATATGGATGACCCAACCCTCTTAGACCAAATAGACCACCATGACCCCCCAGAGCTCCCCGGCTCCAACTGGCCCAAGGAACTTACAGCAGAGGTCTGAGCTGAGGAAGGAAAAGTCCTCAGCTCTGACATAGACAATATTGGATAGATCAGATCTGAAGTCTCCGAAACTTCCAGGGAAGTTGGAGGAGGATTCTGAAGAGGGGAAGATGGGATTTGAAATTCCTGACCCTTAGGGAAGGAGCCAAAGGGGGCCTTGCAAAGCCTTGTGCCTAGAGGTTCTTCTTGACCATCCTGTCCACTTCATCTTCTGTGAGGCTTCTGGTTGAGTGAGTTGATGATGCAGATGGTGACTTTGGTCTCTCCAGGAAAAGAGAAGGTACTCTGGATGGTATTGGGTCAACAGAAGGAAAGTACCGAGTCCTAGGTAAAGACTGGATAGTTTAAAAGGGACCCCACAGAATCCAACAACAATGGATCTGACCTATCCTTTGGAGCACAGAGGCTTGGATCTGAAGTGGTCACATCAGATGGGGGAGTCCTGGAAGTTGTTGGGTCTGAAAAGGACTTAGGATCCAACAGTTTAGTCACTTTTGGTGAAGGCTCTGATAGGAACTTCAGAGCAAAAGAAGGGCTTTTCCTTCACCTGTCTGTACTCCTAAAGGACAGAGAGGAAGCTGGGCTGGACTGTTCAGACTTAGAAGAATGTTTCTTTTTTATTTCTTTATCAGAGCCAGAAATGGCTTCCCCAAAGGAGGAAGGCAACATACCTTTAAGGATTAATTTGTTTTGGCATTCAACAAGGGCCCAGTGGTTGAACACCTTGCAAATATCACATTCTTGCTGTAAATTAAGAGATCCCAGACAATATACACATAAACTGTGCTAATCACTCAGTGGTATTTTGTGACCACATTTGGAGCCTTTTTTAAAGCCAGCCGATTTATCCAATTCTCTGCCATAATTCTAACACTTACTACAAAGGAAGAAGAGAAACTTTTTTTTTTAGAGACAGAGATATAAATACACTGAAAAGAATGGAAATAACTACTAACAATAGTAGTCAAGATGTACTGTAGTACAGGAGAGAGGAGTCACAGAAAGGCGGTAGGGAGAAGAGATTACTAAAGATAGTAGTTTAGAAGTACCTTGATACCAATCAGAAGGTAGAATTAAAGGTTAAAGAGAAAGAAAACATGTTTAGCTAAACAAATATCTAGACTGAGAGAAAATTTGAGAAAGACTGAAAAGTTTTTTACTTAACTGCCGAGAGCTATTGGAAGGACCATGTCTTTACAAAGCAGCAAATGAGATCTGAGGTGATTGGAAGAGAGGCATTATGGGTGGGGTAGGGTGCTCAAGAGTTTTTGGTTGCCACGAACTATTGCAATGGCCAAGTTGGATCTGAGGGATCAGATCTGAACCCATATGTGAGGATAAAATGAAAAATGACAGCATCAGATCCCGTGTTTCTTGTCCTTCTAGCAAAGAGGGGGTGGGGAGTAATTTCTCTCTCTAAGCATGTTTTTTAGTTAAAAAAGTTCTTTGAGCAAACATTCCTCATCTGTAACAAGTCTTGAGAGTTTTATCATCTGGCTCCTTACCAAATTCTTGTTCTGCCAGTGTGGATGGTTCCTTTTGTAATGTAGGAAACTATTTGACTAAGTAGGTTTTCTGTAAATGGTTGCATGTTGATGTACCATACAGCAGTCATATTGACTGTTGGGAATAAAATTACCCTTACAGGCAAGAAGTCATGTAGTCTCTGCAATAAAAGGGCTGCCCTCATCTCCAGGATGTTGATATGAAGGTTGGCCTCTTGTTGCTCCAAGTACCTTGGGTCATACTCCCCTGAAAATGTCCCCACCCCAGAGAGGAGGTGTCCATGGTTACCATCACTGTGGCAAGTGACATAATGGTGGTTTTCCCTGAAAGAATGGAGGGGGAATCAACCACAATTGTAAATGAATCCTACACAGATACGTGATTAATAATGGAGAAGAACGGTGCAAAATTTGAGCTCACTGTACTCTGAGAAATCACTATGTGCAGCAGGGTGAGCTGCACTAATGCTATTGAGGAGGCAGTATATGTGATATTGACCATAGTCACCTACAAATTATTCTTCTACACAAGAAAAGTTTGTGTATATTGAAATATAATACTGTAATCCTGTATGGGTTAGATAAGGAAAAAAACTGGAAATATTTAATTTTATTTTTTTATTATTATTGTTTTATTGATGTTGCAATATATTTTGCTGTGCGATTCTAAATCTGACTTCTGTTGAAGGTTGTTGCCAAGGTACTACAAGTGAGGATGTGTAATAAATAATAGTATTGCTGCTATTTTGTCATTTTATTATTATTATATATTATATATTATTATACTTTTATTATTAGTAATAAAAAATAGCAATCCCCAAGATGTCTGCCTCCTCTTACAAATCAGTCAAATGGGATTCTGTCTTGACTGCAGTGGATGTACGTCTCACCCTTGAGAACGTGCTAGCCCCCCACGTCTTAGTGGCTTCCCAATGAGCCACACCAGAAGCGTTGGGAGCAGAGGACAACCATGGTGATGGCTCTGACATGGCCACAGCTGAGACATCTGTCCAGGGCCAAGAAAGACAGCATGTTGAAGATGGCATAAATGAACTACTTTACATCAGGAAAAGTATGGTTGTGTAAGTTACACTTACCCATAAACGTAGATGTTTGAACTCCTCATTGCTACAGTAGCCTATGAGTTTGTTTGTGATGAATACATGATAACCATAAGCGTCAAAAAACTCTGACTCCCTCTGATCCACTCTGACTGCCGACTGACTTTCCCTGAAGACAGAAAATCAACAGACAGAGTGGAAAATCTCCAGAACATTTTAGAAGCAGCATACCCATCCTGAACTAATCAAAAAAGGATAATCCAATGCATCACAAGGGGGATGGGGGGTGAGAGTGGCTGACTGCAGCAAGGAAGAATGCAAACATCTATTGTTACAGGAATGAGTAGCTTACACAAATGTACTATGTTCCTCATTCCCACTGCTGCAGTAACCTGTGGGTAGAATACCATAGCTTATTCAACCTGGGAGGAGGAAGAATATGGATTGAGGAACCCCTGCAGGTTGGTCCTTGTAATGCCAATACAGGAGCTAAAGAAAGAGTCCAGTATGTAATTCCTTGCAGAGGTATATAAAGAGTACATACCTGTTTCAAGAAAGCTTATAGAATCCAGCCTTTTCCAATATACCATTAAAGAATAAAATGCCCATGGAGAGTATTCCTTAATACTGCCTGGAAATGGTTCATCATGGTGGGTATAACAAAACGGCAAAGGCCAGCGGCAGCCATCTTGAAAACATATTTAACAATGGTTGTCCTATTTTAGTCTCAACATAAGAAATACATAGCCAATAGGCTTTTCTAAAAGACTTGGTTTTGTCTGTGCATTTTTAGAGTATTAGGAATCCTTTCTTCGTGGTTCTGAGGGTTAGAATAGAGCACTGGGTGATTGAGGGCCTGAGTCAAAGAAACTCTGAAATTACCTTGGGCACAAATGAGGGATTGTTTTCTTACTGTTACCCTATCACCAAAGCAGAGCAAATAGGGTTTACCCACCAAAACAGCTTGCAACTCAGATACTAATCTTGCAGATGTAAATGCAAGGAAAAGAACATCATCATCTCCTTTCAGATTATACTGGTTAGGGGTTACCATAGTGGAACAGTGGTCTGCAGAACAATTGACAGTGGAGTTTTACAGTGTCGAATTGCCAGCCCGGCACCCAACCTTCCACAGAAGGCACACACACACACACACACACACACACACACACACACACACACACACACACACACACACACACACACACACACACACACACACACACACACTCACAACACTTAGGGCCAATTTAGAGTGTCTAATTCACCTACAGCATGTCTTTGGGATGTGGGAGGAAACTGGAGCACCCAGAGGAAACCCACTCAACCACAGGGAGGACATGCAGACTCCGCACAGAAGGCACCCCAGTTGAAAATCGAACTGGGGAACCTCTTCCTGTGAGGCAGCAGTGCTAATCTCTGCACCACCGCAGTTGCCCAAATGCAAAGAAAATAACTTTTTTTTTAATACAATTAACCTAGAATATGTGAATTGAGCAGGTACAGATGGAAATGAGGTTAGCTTTTCCCAGCAAAATGTTAAGATCTCAGGAAGGAACAGTCTCTCACAAGGAGATTTAAGGTGAAACACTCCAATCAGAAACTATTTTATTATGAAAGCATTGAGAAAAGAGACGGATCTATATGCAGGCATGCTGAACTGCCCACAAGATGTACCTTAACAAAGTAGTACTAAGGCCAGAGGCTAATAACACACACATATTTGAATATCAGTGGTGCAATCCAAGATATGGCCCTGGTTACTGGATACGCACCCACTAGAAAAGTGTTCCAAAAGTCCAAATAAGATTTTCCAGCTCATAGGGTCACAGGTTCATAGGTAAGTATTAGGCTAGTTGCACTTGCGTGCCATTATAAGCCTAGCCAATTAGCCTCAAAATAACCTATCCCATTTTGTTATAGACTGGTCTTACCCATGCTAAGGTCAATAATTATATATTACCCCCTACTGAGAATAACTCGGATCATACCATGGATAATTTGAGGGGACCCATGCATGGGATAAAGCATTTAGGATCTGCCTCTGTTCTAGGGTAAGTTGTCTGTTTCCCATCCATAGATTTTAGTTGTGCTTGCAAGCAGACAGGGATGAGCTTTGTTTTATGTGAATGAGGAGTCTGTTCCACAGCTGTGGTATCCTCTGCGAGATGTACCTGTCCCTCCAAACCATTCTGTTGATGTTGCAGAAGAGATTTAGATCCCTAGACTGAGTATTTCTGATGCCATTTGACTTGATGTGCAGTAAATCCATCAGTAATGAGTTGGAGGATGCCTTGTATGCCAGATACAAGTCACCTCTTAGCAGTCTGTAAGATACAGAGTATGGTTACAGGTCTTTGAGATGGTCCATTTAGGACATGTCGATAAGGCCTTTTATCATTTTAGTAAGTTATTTATGTGGGCGATCCAGTTGTTGCATGTGCCCGGACAGATACATGCCAAAGGAGGGGGAGGGCATTATATTCAATGATTGGCCTAATGAGGGATGAGTAAAGGGGGCAATAATATCTCTGGATCTAGACACAGTTCCTTTGTTTATAAGCTGTGCAATACAGAAAGACTTTCTTACAACAATAGACACATGTTGATCATATGGTAGGTCACTATCAGTATGTGTTCCTAAATCCTGAACAACTGGGATAGCAGTTATAGTGGGACAGTAGTAGAATTGACTTCCTCCTTTAGTACCTAAAGCATGTCATAAAAAAGAGGTTCCTAAGAAGATATTAGAATCCAGACAGAAAATGTAAGATGTAATAGATGGGGGTGAATCAAATTCCCGCTGACTTATTTGAGCATATCTATATTGTGAAGAACTTGGGGTAAATGCCCTCCCCCAGGTCCATAAAAGAGAGAACCAATATTGCCTAGACCAAAAAGGGATTCACCACAAAAAAAAAATGCTTGGGAAGTCTTTCTGAATATTCAGAAAATACCATCAATACCACTGCAAAGGGTGGAGTGCATAAAAAATTCCTTGAAATAGAATAAAAAAATAAAATGTATATGTTGTCTGTTTTGAAAGGAGACTAACAGTTCTCTTTGAGATATTAAGTGTATTCATGAGGGTGTATCCTGGTACCACTCAGTTTGTCTAGCACTATGATTTGCTTTGATAGAAAGAAATGTGCTTGGAAGGTTAGGGAATACTGAAGAGCTAACTCCCAAGTGCTCATAGCCAGCTTTAGTAGAAGTCTGGCCTTTTATTCCCTAGGTTACTTGATGTACCACATCACTCAGGTGTTGTACGACTAACTATTTATTTATTTAATTTATATTTGTTTACCGGAATAGTCCCACTGGGTGGTTAACCCATTTTCAGCAGAGGCCTAGGAGGAAAAGCCCCCAGTTCCATTCAATCCAAAGCATGTTCAAAATATAGACATTTCAAATCACAGTTACAGTAAAAGATAGCAAATATAGGAGAATGCAATCATAGGTTAAAATACGAATATGAGTTGTACATTTAAAGAAAAATTCACACTTAATACATAGCATAAGATCAATACAAATATAGGCAGATTTGTCCAAAACCGCAGAAGGTATCAGTCAATATTTTATATTAAATAAATGCTAGGTCCTATGTCTGAAGGGTGGACAAGAACATGTTAAAAGGTAATATTTTATTGTGCAGAAACATTTTAAAGCAAAATATGTTATTATTACCTAGTATAGCTATAACTCTGTGTTACTGTATAAAAGAACAAAAAAGAAAGCAAGAAGATAATGATAATGATAATGATTATGATAATGATAATGATAACGATAATGATGATGATTGATGATGGTGATGATAATGATAATGATTATGATAATGATAATGATGATGATGATGATTATAATGATGATGATGATTATGATAATGATAATGATGATGATGATAATGATAATGATGATGATGATAATGATGATGATAATGATGATAATGATAATGATGATGATGATAATGATAATGATGATGATAATGATAATGATAATGATTATGATGATGATAATGATGATGATGATGATAATGATGATAATAATGGTGATAATGATGATGATGATGATGATGATGATGATGATGATGATGATAATGATGATGATTGATAATGATAATGATGATGATAATGGGGGGGTACATAGGACTACGATATGGAAGGTAGCTTAGTAGTCTAGTATCTAATTATAGGATTAGTAAGGTAGAAATTACAAGAAATTATGAACAGTGATATTATTCAGATGGGATTAAGACAGAGCCATGATTAGGATATGTGGGACTTGAGCAGCGTTTTTAATATTTGAGGGTTAGCAGTGGTTAGTATTGATTGGGGCATCATGTTCCATACTCTGGAGATACTATTGGAGTACAGAGAGTCTCAGTGGAAGCTGTTAGTCTTAGTTACTTGTAAAAGGAGCTTATCAGAAGATCTGAGTTGTCTTGTGTTGGACTGGGCTTTAAGTAGGTTTTGTAGAGCTGGACATTTTTCAAGTTGATCTACTATCCTACGGGCTAGTATAACTTTGGTAAATATAAGGAGATTGGGTAATTCAAGCCAGTTAAGTTGTTGTAGTGCAATACAATGGTGTGCTCTATGTGGGGAGTTGTTAGCAAACTGGGCAATTTTATTGCAGCATTCCTCACATTTAGTTAGTTCGATCTGGTCTGTCTGAAAGATGTACAGGCCTTGCACCTTTATTCCCATAGGAACTTCCTTCCAAAGAAACTCCACGATGTCTTGAGACACAGACTGATTCAGTGGTAGAGGAAAACAGTGTTAGGCCCTATAATAAGTCTCCACAATTGGAGGTCCATATACGAAGCCCAAGAAATAATATAACTAAACTAGTAGCACGACCCAGAAGCAGAACTTCACAGATCTAAGAGGTGCCACAGGGCCATAAAGCATCTCTAGGGAATAAAAGTAGTATTTTTAAAGTTAATATCTAGAAATATTCTTCATTTATAGGGAGGAAGATTTTAAAAATATACTCTGGGAAGGGTGATCTATAGTGTCAGAAAAATTCTAGAATACCAGTCTTTGAAAATTGACATTGGGTAAAAGACTACTAAGATAAGCAAAGCAGAAGAACTAGAGTTTGGTTTGGAAGATGGGGTGTAATCCATCTCCCAAAAAAAGAGGATGTTGCATTCCATGCCAATTGTCCTCCACTTGAATCACTTTTAATCCCTGTGAGTCAATCAACTGCCAAAGGGGAATGAACAGAGCCAGTAGATGGGAGAGGTATTCAAGAAATAAAAGTTTCAGGAAATGCTGAAAAAAATAAGGCTTATAAGACTATAAATCCTACAGTTGTAACTGCCCCTTTATGGATAAAATTTCCAGTTGTCCTATCTTAACATATCTAGTTTTTCTTACACATGTGGGAGGATTTAATAATGTAACCAGGAATGCCAAGTCAAGCAGAACATAAGCCAGAGTGCTATACAGAACCTCTGCCCAATATTACAAGACTTTTAGCTACTAGAGACATGCCAGAAACCTGTCTCCAAACGTTCCCCACTAAATCCAGTAGGTAAGGTGTCTTTTTCATGGGTACTGAAGACTGTGCAGCGGATTTGGAACAGGTAGTTTAATATATACTTCATTCAAAGGTGGCACTAGTGGCACTGTAGTGCGATCTCGGAGCTGGAATATATAATTTGTAGGTGGAAGAAATATTCTTATAATACATTAGGAGCGATATCCTGTTGTGGAACCCACTAACATTCCCAAAAAGGCACTTTATTCATCCTGACAGTAACTGAGAAAGAAACATGCCCCAATGTGAGTGTGAGGAACAGATTTTCTCCACATCAGATCAGTGATGAAAGAAATTTGTATGGTTCAAATCCTCATCTGTCTACATCATATTCTTCAGAAACAACTTGAATAGGTATTGTTTATGGCCAACTGGAAGAGGGACTTTAGCCCCTACATAGGGACTCTTCCCCCTGGATACATCCAGTAGCATGCCCTAGAAACTTTGTGTCCCAGAAAATATGACTGTCTCATGTCTGAACTCAGATACTGGACACAGCCAAAAAGGATGTGACTGACCCCAGTTCATAGTTCATAGTGGCCTGAATAACTACATCAGATGAAACTGGAAAAGAAGATGAAAACAGCTTGCAACTCAGATACTAATCTTGCAGATATAAATGCAAAGAAAAGAACATCATCATCTCCTTTTGGAGTATCCCAGTTAGGGGTTACCACAGTGGAACAATGGTCTGCAGAACAATTGACTGGAATTTTAGGGTGTCGAATTGCCTGCCAGTGGATTGATGCATAAGTTGCAGAACATCGAACATCATATGGTCAAAGACCATATGATTGAAGTTCTGCAACATTGAACATTAAATAAAAAAAAAATTAAAAACAGAACAAGTCTTCTTTTACATTTTTGCAGGGGGAAAATCCCCCCTGCACCTCCCACAACTCCTGCACTTAAATATACCTACTCCAAGATTGCACTACAGCGAAGATAATGGTAAATTTCCCATTCTGTGTTGTACAGCGATCTCCATTCAGAAGATTCAGTGTTGTTGAACTTCGATCATCTGGTCTTCAACCATATGAGGTTTGATGTTCTGCAACTTCCATGATTTGGAGTACACCTATAAATATGTATATATATATATATATATATATATGGATTCCATACATTTGGTCGAATTACACTTAGTCGAAAATGATACCAGGCATTGCACTTCACTGAAAGCTCACTTGGTCGAAGTTCATTCAGTCGAAAATGGAATATAGCCCCTACCCCACTGCAGTGCAACCCTGGAGTGAGAATATGAAATAATTTTAATGTATTCAGTATTATAAGAAGGTATATCCATTAGAAATGCATTGATATATATATATATATATATATATATATATATATATATATATATATATATATATATATATATATAGTTAGTAAAAACTATTGGCATAATAAGGGGGGCTATGCCCCCCACACCCCCCAACGTGGGGGGCTGTGCCCCCACACCCACCCTTATTTAATATTCTCACTCCAGGGTTGCACTGCAGTGGGGCAGGGGCTATATTCCATTTTCGACCAAATGAACTTCGACCAAGTGAGCTCTCAATCAAGTGAGCTTTCAGTGAAGTGAAATGCCTGGAATCATTTTCGACTAAGTGTAATTTGACCAAATGTATGGAATCCATATATATATATATATATATATATATATATATATATATATATATATATATTATGTAATAAATAAATAACTTAAGATCTATTAAAAGTAAATAAATACATTTTATGTGAGGAAGGGTTCTTCAATGGGAACTTATCTGCCACAGACAAAAGCTAAATTGTTGTCTGATGCTCATGCGGAGCCTCTAAGTTGCTTCTTCATGAGGTGACAAAAAAGTGCTAAAGATTTTCCACTCTGATGATTTTCCCTGTTCTGGGCTGGCCAGTCAGCAATCAGTCTGGATCACAGGGTAGAAGCCCGAGCATTTGGAAGCTCACTGATTGCGATGTCTTGGATCAGATTTTCTAGGCAGTGTCTTCCCAAGCTCTTTTGAGATCAGTGCAGGGAATGCAACAATGATGTGCATAAACAAGCACTAATGAAGAAAATTTCCAAAACTTTGCAGTGACACACTGTGGGTTTGGAAATGAGCTACACATTACAATATGCGACTATCAGCAAGATATCTACCAGGCTTACAAAACCAGCTAGCAGACTCCCTAAGCAGGAGGATTGCTCTAGCAAATGAATGAAATGGAACCACAGGTTTTTCACAGCATTGTAGAGAGGTGAGTTGTCAAAAAAGTGCATCTTTCTGCCATACTCATCAGTAGCAACAGCACCATTTTGTCTGATCATTCCACACCACATTGTTTGGAAGACAGATACCATCTCTTTTAATTGTACTTTGAGCATGCTGCAGGCCTGCTCACCATTTATTCTGACTTTGAAGGTATGGTTAAAAACAAATTAAGGCAAGGTCAGTCTCATCTTAATAGTGGCTTGCTGGCCAGGACAACTGTGGTTTTATACTAGAAATTGCAACTACATTAAATGCATAAAACAAACACAGTAAATACAGCCCAGGTTTTCTCTTCTGATGAAAATGGCTGCTCTTCCTCCATAGTCCCTGCCTATATACAAACCATTATACAAAAGCAAGGCAGGGTGTTGCATTACAGTCTCAAGACATTAATCCCATCATCTGACAGGACAGGAATAAATTAAACCAACTTACTGACAGAAGTGGAAGGGATTCATGTACTGTACTGCAACATAATATTTAGACTTCAGTCCCAGATGTCTTGGACTGCCTGAACCACTTTTTCCAGTTATACTTGGCTTACTCACCCATGAAGGTGAATGTTTTTGCAGTTTCTGCTTGTGATCCAACCCATCCATATGTAGCAGCAACTCCATTAGTTAAGGTCTTTGTTAAATATGTCACTCACTTATGATATCCAAGAACACATCTCACCAACACACACACACACACACACACACACACACACACACACGCACACACGCACACACGCACACACGCACACACGCACACTCACGCACACACGCACACTCACACACACACACACACACACACACACACACACACACACACACACACACACACACACACACACACGCTCACACTCATTCACTCACTGACTCTCTCCTTGGAATTTATATCAGATACTTGAAAAGTTAACTGCATTTCCCTTTGAAGCAGAAGGCGCATAAGATAGAAAGTACCTGTCATGGAAAATACTTTTTTTCTGTTGGCTGTTTCTTTGAGAAGAGGAATTTCGGAGCTCCAAGTCCTCATGTATGCCATCCCACATCATGCTTTACAATAAAACGGTGCCACTGAAACACGGTTCTTATCCCAAGCCAAAACTGTTTTATCAATAGCCTTGAATCGGTCTATTTAATTAGTCAGTTTTATCTAAATTACCAGGATGAAGGAAAGCATATTTTAGTTAGGCTGGATGTGTGCAGAGACCTTAGCCCCTATATAAACAGAATGCATAGGATTCAGGAAAACAATTCAACTGCTTGCTTCATTCAAGAAATCAAAGGAATTCCTGCATCTCAGTAAACACAGATGTGTGTAAATAGCTAACTGCATTACCTTTGTTGCAGGTATAATGAAGTTTTTCAAGTCATAGTCACAACATATTCACCACAGCAGCAGTTTCAACAGCTTACTTCAGAAATGGTTCTGCCCTGAGAAGTTTAGCAGAAAATTGGAAGCTTTGAATTTATTCCTTACTTTGTGCAGAATAGTTAAGAAATCTGAAAAGGTACAGTGTACTACGTTTCTGCATGTAACGTCGGACAAGTTCTATCTGACTCTAATTTTCTTTAAGAGTAGAAAGATAAAATAGCAGCAATTAGACTGAGGTTCAGGAATTATTCTGAAGTTAAAAATATCTTGCTATTTATGATTCGATTATCCAAACTAATTGAAACCAAGGGGAGTTTGGATAATCAAACATACATTTAACTGGATAAAAAACTTCGAACATCTTGTTCTTCTCTGCATGCAGGGAATACACCTTTCAGCCATTCAGTGATTCCAGTGGGCAGTAAAGAATATTTTTCACACACGAGTGGGCTACAAGCTCAAAAACCACGCACAAACGAATACCTATAATGCTTACAGAGTCAGACTTTATGATTTTTCCTACCCAAAAACTTTGGAAGGCTGCGTCCGGATAATTGGCATTTCAGATAATCGGTGTTCGGATAATTGACTCTCTACCGTATTTGCCGTTTGTTATTTCCCAAGACATAAGACTACAGAAGATAATGTTATTGAGCCGAATACGTCAGCAAAGACTAAACTTGGTGAGAGGCATGATGGAAGGAGCAATGTAGTACCAGAAAACTTCAGTTCTGTAAGAACTTACCACAACAGTAGATGCCCAAATAAATAAATGTATCGCTCACTATTAGGAAGTATACTGTCACTATTAGGAAGTATACTGTCACTATCAGGAAGTATACTGTCACTATTAGGAAGTATACTGTCACTATTAGGAAGTATACTGTCACAGTTACTGTATGCCCAGTCAGTATACCAAAATTTGATCCCCTTCCTCTCACAAAGTTCCTCGAAGATTTCTTACCCCAGTAAAAATAAGACTGAGGCTAAGAAAAGGAATCAAACAAGACTCAAGTCAGCAGGGAGAAAGGGGAATGGGAAGGTCCACCTTGGCAAAGGAACCAAAAATAAAAATGGGGAAGGAGGGAGGGGGCATGTAGTGCAGCAGTGATCTATATGGACATCTACTGTTACATTAATGTCTTACGCACTGTGCTATGTCCTTCATGTCGTCACTGTTACAGTATTGTTCACTAATGGGAAGATTTGAAAAGCTTTTATACTAACTGGAAGGCGGGAGAAGGAGTTCAGAATACCTCGAAGGATGGATCTGACAAAATCAGATCTAGTCCTAGACGACATTGATTTTATAAGGTTTTTGTAAAGGTGTGTGTGGGAGACCAAGTGGCAGTTTCTAGAATAGTCTTTGAGACCATACCCTGAAAAGGGCACCAACTAAAGTTTTAACCTGGCCTTGAATGGAATTGCCATGGAATGCATAACAGAAATAAATAGCAAGAGAAATCCATCTGGAGATTGTCAGTTTTGAGACAGGAAGACATGACTTTTTCCCCTTATAACAGACAAGCAGCTGATCTGATTTCCTAAAGGCCTTAAGTGTGTCTAAATATAATCTAAACTGCTTGTGAACATCTTGTAGCTTTTCTGAAACAATTCAGTGTTGGTTTGTGATTGATTGTGCAACTGCTTGGTAAAAGATTTATTTTGATTTATATTTATTTTTACCTCTGTTTTTCACTATTTATTTGAAGAAAGGGATAGCTTATAGACAGGAAAATTTATTTTTGATTTATATTTTGCTCTTTTCTTCTGATTTTCTCTGTTTGTTGTTATAAAGGGACAGACTGTAGACAGGCAAACTCTAGCCATTCCATGGGGCCTAGTCAGCTATAAATTAACACAGGATATAGACAGTACACTCTAGAGCTTATCTGCAACAATCCTGTATTGATTTGTAATTTATTGTGCAACTGCAAATTTATTTTGATTTATATTTTATTTTTATCTCTGACTTTTTACTGTTGTAATAAAGTGCAACTGCGATCAATAGTTAGTAAAGGAAATCCAGCATTTCTGGCACAACTAGTATGTCCGGTTGAGTGACAACTTCATGAATTATTTCCCCCTATATAATATTAGCTTGTTGTATTTGATTTAATATTTAGTTGCATATGGTTTGTGCAATTTTCTCATAGAAGTTGACTTAAAATTTCTTTGAATTCTGTAGTAAATGATTTTGGTTATTTCTTTTCTTTTAGAATTCTTTATTTGTTTGTAGCTAAAAATGGATTCTTTACATGAGTATACCATTAATGATTTGCTAAAGCACAAGTATCTTGTACAATATACTAAATGCTATTTATATTTAAAGGTAACACCTGATAACACCAGTAACCTGTGTTCTTCATGTCGAAAGCTGGATAATTTGCTTATCATTATTAGCAGTAAATATAGGCTACCTGATAATGACTGTACTTGTGTAACTGGAACGGCTTGGAAAACTGTTGCATATATTAACAATCAGGCTGATGAGATAAATAATATTAACCCAAGTGCAAACAGTACACATTTAGGAATGGAAGTGTCTATTGTCAGGAAAGATCATTCAACCCCTATTAAACATGATAATACCAATGACAACTTTGGAATTCAGGGTACAAATATTCAGCAATCTGAAGATTAAGACCATATAGAAAAAATGAAAGAAAGGAAGACGTTCACAACCAATAACAAGGAAGAAAAATAAACTGATCAATATCTATAATGCTAAGGGAATATATACTGAAAAGGACACTGCTTTGTTAAGTAACATACAGATTACAGGGAATGATAACATTGTTCAATCAGAAAACATTCAGCCTAAGGAAAAGGGCATCATTTTCCAACAGATAATGTAGAAAACAGAGGCAAGAGGAAGGCAAAAAAGGAAGAAATCAAAACTGAACTTGGAAGGACTGAAGAGCATTACTGTAAGAAAAAAGGGGAGAAAGACTGAAGCTGACAACATGGTTCAAGCTGTGGAAGAACAATGACAGCAGGGAAAGAAATGTATGCTTGCAAATATCATAATAACAGACTAATGGTGCTGAAGATCATTCTAACAACTGACAGAGCACATATTGTTTAATTAGAAGTGGGAGGTTCTTCAGATCTAAATAGAAATTATATACTTGTAATTGAAGATTCTATTAGATGAATTGATACTTATATTTGCAGAGAAGATAATGAACATTGAATAGTGTTATGCTTGCCACAAGCAAAAATGGGATGTAAGAAAGGCCTTACAATGTTTTAATATAAGAAAGTATGGAGCTGTTTTTATCCGTGTTAGTATAAATGATCTCGTCTGCAAGGACTCGATGACTGTTGGTAGATATCTTAGATAACATAGCTTGTACAGGTGTTAGGATGTATTTTTCACAAATCACATATAGAAAAGAGAGTCAGGTCAGTGTGAATGAAAATAATTTTTGGGGGGTGGATGCATATATGAAAAAAATGACCCACTTTAAAAATTAGAAATGTGTAGAGCATCCAAGCCTAATTTGGGGTTCATATGTTTAGGCAGGCTGGAGTGCACTTATCAAGATAAGGAATAACAATTTTTGCAGCAGATTTATTAAAATATTTATCTAACACAATGCAGGATGTTTCCAAGTCATAAATTTAACAGTTTGCAGATGGCAGCATTCTATGTATCTCTGATGGTGGTTAACACTAGTAGCATTAGTGATAACGTTTTTTTATTGGAAAATGTGCTATATTCTCAAAAGATTTATGTTGTTATTGTTTGTGAAACTTGGTTAAAAACAAGGACCGTAAACCAGTTCTATAAGGATATAAATGTTTTTACTGTAATATACATTCTAACAAATAATCTGGTGGAGGTGCATGATAGGGATTAGCATTGTTAAGAGACCTGTGATTATTACATGTTTAATGATAACAAAACAACCCTGGAATATATAACAATCACTAAAGGGTATACACTGCTCATAGGTTCATAGTTTCATACTAGGCTATCTGCCCAAGGGCATTTATAAGCCTAGCCCATAGTTATGTGGCTTTCGCCACCCCTTTAGTTTGAATAAAAAACTATGCCTATCATTTTTCTGTGCCTCTGTCAAGCAGTGACACTGAAGTAATCCCTGGGGTATATCTGCGATCTCCCATCCATTGGTCAAGATTCCTCTTGAACAAGGCCAGCGAGGTGCTCTGCCTCACATGTACCGGGATTTTGTTCCACAGCATAGGGAGTCTCTGGGTGATGAATCTGTCCCTCCAGCACGTTCTAGAGTCAAGTTTTGATGACCTAGAGGAATTCATACATTTTTTGCATGAAACACAGTAGGGAAAACTAATAGTGGCTGTGGACTTAGATTTACCAGAAATAGACTGGATTAAAACTGATTCAACAACATTAGTAAGGATATTATTTATAATATATGTTCAGGAACAACAATTGCTTCAGATTATAAAAAAAAGCCTAAAAGGAATGTATTATATTTTCGTCAAAATAAGTTCTTTTATTGATTGTATGTTACTTTTGAGTTTTTCCTTTAGACATATGTATATGTGTATATGTATATATATATATATATATATATATATATATATATATATATAGGTTTACTATCAAAATGTCGAAAGTTAAAATAAAATGTGTACGTATTAGCGAAGTGTTTCGCCGAAAGTACACATTTCCGCATGTACCTAATGTCGAAAACAGCTGTGAATTGTCGAAAATGTCGCTCACGATATTTTTGACAATTAACAGCACTCCCACCCTTCCCTTAACTCCCTACCTAACTAGCCTAAACTCACATTTATGCAGGGGGTAAGCCCCCCTGCACCCCCCTGTGGGGGGCTGTGCCCCCATACCCCCCCTAACTTAATATTCCAACTCCGAGATTGCACTACAGTGAAGAAAGGGATGTATTTCCCTAACCGCACTGTACCGCGATCCCCTTACATGAGCGAACGTTATAATTGCGAATGCACAGTCCATTCGCAATAATAACAGTTGCTCACATAACCTGCCAAACTATGAAGTATTCGAACATAAGTTGTTCGAATACTTCTTAGCCGTGCAATTGCACGGCGAAATTGTGATAGTAAACCCATATATATATATATATATATATATATATATATATATATATATATATATATATTTTTTTTTTTTTTTTTTTTTTACACAGTAGTGTATTTTTAAAATCTTAAATTGATTTGCTAATGGTTTATGTTTCCACGTTGGATGGCTGTGTCATGTGGTTCGCTTTTTTATTTTTATATATATGATGATTTTAACTGATTTGACTGAACACTGAAGAAGGGATATTCCCGAAAGCTTTGTTGTTTCTTACTAATAGAGCAAGCGTTTTTCTATTTATTCGTTTTTCCTTTTGTTAATTGTGGACGTAAGGAATAATAGATGTGAAACCACGGCTGAACTGTTTCTTTTGGACTAAAACTACTTGGTTTAATAGTGGTCGCTCTTTTCAATTTGCAAACCTGAAAATGACACAGCCAATACAAAGTATGCAGCAAATGGGTGCCAAAATGGATTCAAGTGGCAAGAAATCAGTATGGGACTTGTTAATATTATCAGGTAATCCACTGGTGTCTCAAGTGATGGGCACCAATGATACAAATGTGTTTCCTGTCCTTCAGATAGATGACAATCTCAATAATTTGTTAATTCAACTTGAAAGGAAGGTGCAAACTTTTAAAAGACTCCAGTGGCAGCGTTTGAGTTTTTCCGCCTACTTGGAATTCAACATCGTTCCAAGAGGGCTGCGTATTTTAAAAATGCCTGCCTATGCCAATACATAACCTGAGCTTCTGAAGTCTTGGCAACAATTAAATATGAAACTGAGTAGAGACTATATGCTCTTGATGAATGAGCACTTTCTACCAATTGAAAAAGAGCTTTCAGATGAAATTATAAGAATGGAAAATGAATTGACTGGCTCTGCAAATTTTACAGGCATTTCTGGTTCTTATCAGTTAATGCTAAATAGAATGAGTATGCTGGATAATAAGCTGCAGGCCATAAAACAACATAAACTGCAAAGAGATATTAATGATTTTAGAATGGGTCATATTTTTTCTTGGCCAAAGACACGTGAACAATAATAATAAAAAATTTCCATTCAAAAGAGAAAAGAAGTAGAATGGATGAATTAGATACTTTTTCGGAGTCTGAAAGATCTCCACACATTCAGGATGGGCATGTTCAGGCATTGCAGCAATCCAATCAAGAAGGAAGGAGTGCTGTGGTAGATACAGTGCATGATGTGGTTGGACAACAAAGTTATATCAGTCAGACAGACACAACAACAACCTGTTCATCTACAATGAACCTGCTAGCTGAAAAAAGTAAGACCTCGGTGGGTCAATGCCAACATTGAAGATAAAGCAAGCGGAGATTTTTTTAAAACTGTCTCAACCGATAGTGGCAAAACTACCAGAGATGGTAGAAGTCAACAAACGCCCGTAATCGAGAGGGCGTTCTCAACAATGAGTGAACCCCATAACGGGAAAGAGGAAGAGCGACAGCCCGCTACCAAACAGCAAGCAGGGTCGCAGATGAATGGTAATCCGCACAGATCCATTTTGAACTTATCATGCTTTCTTTTAACTGCTGAAATGGAAAGTTTGCTGATTAAAGGCCTGCAGTTTATTCCCAGTGGCAGGGATATGATAGTGGAAGCATTGACTGATTTGAAGATATTCATTAGGAATGCATGTTTGAAAATGTTATTTAAGGATACACAAAATGGTGTGATAGATAAGTTTAAAAAGAAAAGTACTTTTATTCCCAATAATTATCCGATATTGAATGCTTTTAGTGCTGTTTGTGACGATGAGTTGAGACAATTGTATAATGATGTCTACATGAGGAGACTAAAAGTAAAATTGTATAATACATCTTATGCAGAATTTTTGGCCTGCAAGCAGTTAAGTAACAACAAGGATATAATTATCAAACAAGCTGATAAGGGTGGAGCAACAGTCATTTTTGATAAACATGTATATATTGAGTTAATGAGGCACTTGATGAACACACTTTTAAAGAAATTACATTTGGTGATGTAAGAAAGATTATTAGTGGAGTGAATATGTTTGTCTATGAAATGCAAACACAGAGTGATATCACACTTAAACTTTTTAATTATTTTTCTGTTCCAAGTCCGGTTATTCTGGTTATATATGGAATACCGAAGTTACACAAATCTCTTACTATATCACCAATGAGACCAATATTCCCGGGAAGAGGGTGGTCAATGGAACCTTTATCCATCTTTATTCAGGAAAATTTAAGTAAATATTTGCCTTCTTGTCCTAGTTACATAAAATATACTAATGATTTTAAAAAAAAAATGTATTCATGGTATGATAATAATAAGACTCGAGTATTTTTGATGGTGACTTTGGATATAGGTTCCTTATTTACTGTGATGCCCAATGAATATGGTGTAAATGCAATTCATGAATGTTTATGTTATAATGCCAAAATGAAGGGGAGAGAGATTGAAACTGTGTAGTATAATAGAAGTTGTCTTAGAAAAAAATGTCTTTTTCTTCAATAAGCAACCATACCTACAAACATCAGGAGTAGCCATGGGTACGCCCATGGCCAATACATATGCTAACATCGTTTTAAGCCAATGGGAAAAGCAATATGTTATGTGTGATAATTTATTCAGAGCGAATATTATTTTTTATCAGCGTTTTGTTGATGATTGTTTTTATTATGGGAAGGAAATGAACAGCAATTAAGGTGCTTTGTTCAGTATTTAAATAACACCATGGACTTCCTAAAGTTCACTATGAATTTTTCTCATGATAAAATGTCCTTCTTAGATGTCGAAATTTACAAAGACCTTAATAATAAATTAGAAACGTGCGCATAGAAAGAGTGTACAGGTGAATAAATACATGCATGTGAGAAGCATGCATGCTCAACATGTATTTGGTGGTATTATCAAAAGCCAATTATTAAGAATTAGTAGACTGAACACAGACCAGAGAAAATGTGAGGAACAAATGGGAGTCCTATGTGAAGAATTCCAAATTAGAGGTTATGATATAAGATATGTTATTGGAATAAAAGATAATATACTGAAAAAATGTTTTTGAGCATCCAGTAAGTAAATTAAGGTATGAGATCAAACATCAAGCAACTTGCAAAACTATGATGGTGGTGTATTTAGCTACATGTACACAATTTCAAGGGTTTTATGTTGGAAAATGCTCAAGATGTTTGAAAGCCCGCATTATTGAGCACAAATCGGACATAAGAACGAGTGTTGCATCTAATGCTTTAGCAAAACATATGATGGATGAGGGAATCTCACATTGCTTCAAATTTAAAGTGTTAGAGGTTGTACATAGAAGTTTGAGGCTTGGAGACACAAATAATAAATTGGAGATGTCTGAATATAGGTGGATTATAAGACTTGAAGCAGATATAGATATATATACCAATGCCATTGGTAAAATATGGAATTCCCTCCCTCCCAGCCTTACCATCATTTCCTCCCTATACCTTTTCAAAAAAAGGTTAAATCACCATCTCCAGTCGCATTGGATCTGCCAATGCTCAAGTCCTGACTAACCCTTCCTCAGACAGTATATATCTTATTCCCGGATGCATCCCCTCTTTCTTTTTTCCTCTTAACCATACTGAAGTGGTTAGCCTAGAAGGAGAAAGGTATGTCGTACTCTGTCTTTTATTTGTATGCTTGATATTGTATATTATAGACTCTTTACACTTTACTGTGTCTCCTCTTTTGTATATTCTACTATAGGAGATACATTTTTGTATTATCTCAATGTATTAACCTTCTGTCACTGTGGAGCTTTTCTCCCCGGGCCTCCGCTGAAAATGGACATGTATCCAGTCGGACTATCCCGGTCAACAAATGTAAAATAAAAATAAATAAATAAAATAAATATAGCACCTGGGCTAAATAACATGGTAACAATTAAACATATGTTAGATTTTAAACAGAAGCAATATAAATAATTATATTTTCATCAAAAATAAGTGCTTTTATTGATTGTATGTTACTTTTGAGTTTTTACTTTAGACATATGTATATGTGTGTGTATATATATATATATATATATATATATATATATATATATATATATATATTTTTTTTTTTTTTTTTTTTTACAGTAGTGTATTTTTAAAATCTTAAATTGATTTGCTAATGGTTTATGTTTCCACATTGGATGACTGTGTCATGTGGTTTGCTTTTTTGTTTCTGTATATCTTAGACGTGTCCAACCTGCGGCCCACGGGCCGCATGTGGCCCTCAGAGCTCTTCCATGCGGCCCTCAACCACTAACTGCAACATTGACATACGCATGACCCAAAAACACGTTTTTTGTTTGGTGTTTTTCACTCCCGTGACATGTAATGCTAATGTCGGTGTGTGCATGCGCCAAAGCACCCTTCTAGTTTTGTTTTTGAGCCAAAAAAGGGTCAGTGTGTTTACGCCATTATTTTGCACTGAACAATGTGTGTGTGTGTGTGTGTGTGTGTGTGTGTGTGTGTGTGTGTGTGTGTGTGTGTGTGTGTGTGTGTTCTCGCTGAAGAGGGACTCATGTATGGATTTGCTGCTGTTGCCTTTGAAAGGGACAGCAATTACCTGTGTTAATAGGTAAGTACGGAGTGAGTGAGTGCATGCATGAAAGCAGAATTGTGTGTGTGAAAGTAGGAGTGTGTGTATGTGTGTATATGTGTGCATGACAGAGAGATGCATGCACAAAGAGGCTAACAATGATCAGTCTACCTACTGAACACAAACAAGTTAGCTCACAAATACATAATACATTAAGAGTACACTTTCATTAAATTGCGGCTTTCCTGACAGGGAGAGTGTTGTATTGAACATGAACTCATACCTCTTAACTGTATGGATTTTCAAAAAATGTCTGGATTTTTGCCTCATCTTCCAGTTTGTGTCTTTTGCTTAGGAAATAAAAGTAGTCATCCAAGGTAATGCAGTTCCAGGGAGTAAGAATGAGACAGCAGCCTAGGGTTAATGGGTCAGTAGTGGACTGACTATGTGGGACTGTAGTATATAAAGTTGTATTGTTTTTTCAGACAAAAAAGCACCTAGTACTGTTTTTTCATTGGTGGGTTCTAAGCAGTGGTAGATTGGACAACAGTAAGCATAGCTTTGGCGGATCATCAATACTGGCAAATCAAGTGGGCACAATGTCATTTTTTAAATGTTGGGGATTTTAGTGTGAATGTGTGTGCTTGTATTGGGAGTGCTGCAACAGTAGACGATTATTAAAGACAGAGACTTACGGACTGTGGAGAATATGTTTCTTTGTTTCAAAACCTAATACTTGGGTACACATGCCAGAAGTAGATTTTTTAAGACATAGCTTCTTGCCATTTACAGTGGATGGATATTTACATTTAATGGACAATGTATTAGCGTGGACCTGTGGGGTTCTGAAGGATGCCAAGTCTACCACTGCCAATGTCTTGTAAAGTGACCTGGAAATGGATATTGGGATGTTACTGAAAAAATATAGTAAGTGGGCTTAGAAATATAGTTTAATTAAACAAAGTGTACTTTCACTTTACAGGCCATAATTTAATTTCTTTCAGGTAGTCCAGATACTGGTAGATTGTATACCATTAGACTTAATTAGGGAGAGCTGTCATTCTGGGGAAACAAGCAACCCTAGTTTCAGTGAAAGCTCTGTGGTTGCTGCAGGTAGGAAGTTGCAGGATGTTGATGCAATGTGCTTTATTTATTATTTTTAATGCATTTGTCATTTCAAAGCATGGTTTTCTTTGATGCAAAATAAGGCAGGACTGAATGAGCCATATAATGTTTAACTGACAATAATGGGATAGAAAGATTATAAGTGATGTATAATGTTTGCAGCTACAGTTGTTTCAATGGTGCCTGTGATGCATAACTATTTTTGGGCCTGTGTCCCACTTTTATTTTTCGATTTGTCCAGATTTCTTGCTCTAAGGTTGAGAGGTATGGTTCCATACTAAATCAGAAGTTGTATTTACCTTGGAAGACTTTTCGGCATAATTATGAAAAACGGAGCCTTTTTAATATCTCTGCTTATTTCCAATATAAACTGCCATGTAACCTTGCAAATAACCTTCTTATTAGGCTACTTTACTTCTTTTGGAATTGACAGGTATGATTCATCTGTTCGGACATAAGCATAGACTGCTCATGTGACTTTGATTTCTTGTAGCAGTCTGTGGTTTACATAATCACAATAACTTTTCTGTGTTTCTGGGTGTGTAATCAGTTTAACAGTTTTAAAGATGTTTTCCAAAAATAAATAAATAATCCTCTCTACACTTTGAGCTATTGACAAAGTCTGGGAGTTTGTTTTTATCAAAAGCGAAGGTCAGCATTACAGCTCAGTAAACTGTCAGTCTGTGAGTAACTTCTGCACAAATTAAAATGTCTGAATGTCAAATGGCTTTAGATTGGAGGGAAGTTTATTTTTATTTATTTTATTTTACATTTGTTTACCGGGAAAGTCCGACTGCACACAGGTCCATTTTCAGCGGAGGCCCGGGGAGAAAAGCTCCAAAAATAACACAAAACAATATAATACAATACATGAGAGAGAGAGACCGCAAATTATGGATGTAGTACTCATACAATATGGCAGAGATTACATCTCATAACAGTGAGAATCATTGAGGTACAGAATAAACTTAAAAACATTTTTTTTACAGTTATAATTACAGCAAGGCAAATATCAATGAGTTAAGTTTTTAGGAGAAAGCTGTTTGTACATAGCTGAAGCTCTGAAACAATCTGTTGGTATGGATTAACCTGGGGATTGACACAAGTTATATGTTGACACCAGTATCTAGCATTATAGTTTATGGTTTTCTTATTGATTTACTTTTTGCCAAGCAGTTGTTTGTTAATTTATTGATGGTCCTTTTGGTGGTTGGAAATTACATGGACGAATCCATCTCTGTTATGATTTTTTTTTCAGATATTTTGACTTCCAGACAATTCCATTCAGTGAGTTGGTGTCATGTGATTACTGAGGTTGCCTATTTTACAAGTAGGGGCTTTTGTGTGTGTATGTGTGTGTGTGTGTGTGTGTGTGTGTGTGTGTGTGTGTGAGAGAGAGAGAGAGAGAGATTTAATATGTATACTGAATATAATTTTGCAAATGGAATTCTTAGTTAAACATGCCCCTCTTCTTGGGCATCTAGACTTGAGTAACCAATATTAGATCTTAGCCATCCAGCTGGGAAAGGTTAGTATGTGGATTTTCCATCTGGTTTGATGAAGGCTATGCTACTCACCCAAGGACTACATTTATGGCTATCCATCCAGCCATTGTGTTGCTGAACTATATTGTTTGATAATGAGAGGAGCTTTTTACAGAAGTTGAAGGTTTTTGTGTCAAGATCCTGTCCATAAAAAGTGGCTTGTTTATGTTGCAGTGAAGGCTGTGGTCTTTGTAGTGAGCGTTTTAAGTATAACCAGTATTTCTGAGGTAGAGGACGTCTCTTAAGGCAGGATCTTTCTTAGCCTGGAAAGCAAGCCAATGATGAAATTTATAGGGGGGCAGTGAGAGACAGAGGAAAGTAAGAAGCTTTTTAGTCTGTTTGGATAACTAAGTGAACTTAGTCCTTTGACCTTTTTTGTCAGAAATGGTTGTAGTCTTTCTTTTGGCAGGGTGTTTTGCTGAGGCACATGCCAAAAGGGGCATTGCACTCAATAATGGCTCTTGTAAAGGAAGAATACAGGAATGTTATGACCTCCTTGTCCCTGGATGAGATACCCTCCTTACTAATGAAGTGGGCCATGTAAAAAGCTATTCTTACAATGGAGACAACGTGGTGGTCAAAAGTCAGGTTTCTATCAACCTGGGTGCCCAAGTACAACTTATTGCGTGCTTACAACATTGTTATTAATGTGATAATTTGTGGGGACATCACTCTCCTCAAAGGGGATGATGATGCATTTTTTGGCATTTAGCTTGAGGCCATATTTCTGGCACCAGTTATTTGTTTGGGTGAGACCCTCTTGTAGCTTATTCAGAATTGTTTTATTAAGTCAGTAATGTGAATTCTTTACTTTATTGCAAATTTGTTGGGTTATTTTTGTGGATTGTAGTATTGTAGGACTGCTGATGTTGACATTTTACGTAGTTGAACTGCTGGAATGGTTTTCCCAGTGAGAAATGCTAGTGCTGTAGTGAATATCTGTTTATTTGTAAAAAAAAATATATATATATATATATATATATATATATATATATATATATATATATATATATTAACTAAGATGTTAGAGTTAACTGTTAGATTAGAGAATTAGAATGAGAATTAGAATTTTAAGGTAAATATTTATTACATTTATTCATTGTTCAAATGCACCTACAGCACAGCCAGGAGGTCGACTGTGGTCTTCCGGAGCAACAAAAGAGTTAACTATATGATATATTTTATATGCGGCCCCAATATCATTTCTGTTCACTCAATGCAGCCCCAGCAAGCCAAAAGGTTGGACACCCCTGTTATATCTGATGATTTTAACTGATTTGACTGAACACTGAAGAAGGGATATTCCCAAAAGCTTTGTTGTTTCTTACTAAGAAATCAAGCGTTTTTCTATTTATTCGTTTTCTTTTTGTTAATTGTGGACGTAAGGAATAATAGAAGTGAAACCACGGTTGAACTGTTTCTTTTAGGATGTTTTTAACAGCAACAGCCATCACCAGACTACAAAGACAAACACATACATGTACCCCATAGTTTGGCATTGCATAGTGCAGTGAGATTTATATTTTGTTGACTTTAAAATCATTTCCATTTTTTAAATAGTTGTCTTAATGCTATTCTGCAGTTAGAACAGGGACATGGTACTATGCCTTTTATTGCAAAAACATAAGCTTTAAGACAGTTTACTTGTAGATGAAACAATGAAATATAAAGTTGTTTGCTAGCATCAACCACTTCATTAGTAACACATCTCTGTAATGTGGAATTATTTAGATGCCTTCCACTTCTGCAGAGATTGTGCATATTTACTGATTAACAGAAGTTTGAGTAGACGTTTATGATGGAAATGTTCTGAATTGGGTAGTTTTGTCATTATTGGTTCATGCATTTTGTTTCACTACTTAATGAAAAAATGTTTAAAACAATCAATTTAAAACACGGTCACAGGAGATACCAGAACTGCTGCTTAGCGCGCGACCTCTTTGACAGACTTGCATTTGGACATGAATGGCAAAATATAACTCGGCTGGAGTTTGTGTTCTATGTTATTGTGGCAGTAAAATCCCTTTCTTTGTATGGAGTCACTTAATGAAAGCCTTTTACGAAGTTCACTTTTTGATAAATAGAAATGTTTTACTTACCTTTTTTTTTAATAAGACCCGGTGTAGAACAGGAAAGTAAGAAGAATTCCTGGTTGACGTGAATGTTTCAGCCAGGAATTCATATAGTAGCAATCAGACTTAAGCTTAATAGTTTATTAGACTAGGCGGTATTAAAATACAAACAAAAAAAACCTTTGGATTCTTTGGATCTTAAAAGAATTGCTGTTCTATTAACTTTTCAGAGTTAATAAGTGATGTTTGACTTGAGAAGTACAAGTTACATAATTACCGTGTGAATTTAATGTTGCAAGGCATGTTCCACATCTGGGACACAGGGATTAGTGTAGGGCTGTTGGCCTATAAATATGCTGCAGGTTAAGTGTCCCGGTTTAGGCCCTGCAACAAAATGGTCACCTTGAGGTAACAAGATCTATCTGTGGTGTTCCCCATAGTTGGATCAGTTTTTGGAAGATGTCTTGTTTCAGTTTCGATTTATAAGGTTCTACCCTAGTCCTGTTCAGCTTGTCTGCCACACAGTTTTTCTCTCATGAAATATAAGATGCCTGGAGAGAGAGATTGTGCAGGAAAAGCTATATCCCAGTTGCCATGGCTAGTCTGCACAAAGGATAAGATTTGGTTCCCATTTCCTTGTCTATGCACCACATCACTGTGGTATTGTCTGTAAATGCCTGAACTACTTCCAGAGCCACAGATGATTGACAGATGAATAAGAGAGTTGGCAGCATTCATTAAATGCCAGCATATCTTCTATGTTTATGTGCTTTCTTCTGTCTTTCGTGTTTCAAACCCTACACTTTAATACCCATACACACTGCTCCACAAGCAAAGTTGTGATCAGCTGTGCTCAAGCTGAAATGGAAAATGGAAGATCTGCATTCGGATAAATTTGGTGCCTCCACCAAGCAAAATCTCCCTTTTCACAATCCACTAAATCTACTGCCTGGGGTACCAAGGCATGCTGATGTTGGGACCATGAATTTTTTCATGTGGGGTTTTCAAGAGGTATCATGAGAATCATGGAAGCCAAGAGACCCTAAATCCTAAGAAATTCCCTAGCTGAGACTATAGTCTGAGTGGAAAAAGTCACACATAGACTTAGATACAGATCTCTAATGAAGAAAAGCTATCTGAATTAAAGTGCCCAGGAGACAACCCAGGAAAATAATCCTGTGAGAAGGAGTCAAACAAGACATTTGGATGTTCTTTTGGAACCCCGTTGGTCTGAGAAGGAGGTCACATACCCAGGTGGGAGATTTCTGATACTTTGAAAAAGATTCTGCAAAGGTAAGCAAGTCCACTAAATAAGGAAAAATGTGAGTACCTTGCAGTCTGCAGTAGGCTATAACAGGAGCTAGGCACTTTGCAAAAATCCTTGGGAGCACTGGATAGACCAAAGGATAATGCGGGGAACTGATAACGTGACCCAAATAAAGAAAACATTAAGAAACATCTGAAATCTGGCTCTACAGGAATGTGATAATATGTATCTTTTAAGTCTAAGGTTACCATGAACCTCAAATGAGTAATAAAGGAAAACAAGTTTTGAAGGGGTAACATTTTCAATTTGGGCAGTATGACAAACTGGTTGAGAAAGGAAAGTTACAGAAATGATCTCTTTTTCTTTGGCACCATGGTTTTGGTTCTGAATTTCTGTATGAGTATCATTACATTCCTCGCTCTCCAAGTTGTTATATTGAATAGGTGCAGCAAGCTGCTTCTCTGCCTCTTTCATATTAAGTGTATCAGCTTACCATAGCATTTCTATAGATTGTTCCTCCTCCATTTTCCATACTGCTTTAATTTGGTAACAATGTCTGGGGCACTGCTATAATCAAAGTTTTAGTAGATGAGAAACAATAGAATTGCTATGAACAGCCAGCAAATTTTCTACATCCTGACATTCATTTGGAGATCACTTCACCCAAAACAGGCAAACAGGCTAAATTCCCATCTTGTTGAATTCACAAAACACTAAACAATTCTGTATTTGTACCATGTAAATGCACATGTGAATCAGAGTGCCTGGTTAACCAGTTATTTGGGTTTTACAGACACTTGAAATAAAAACAAAAGTTCTCAGACATGGAGTTTTTCTTTCTTTTACATTTTATTGCATGACAGATAAAACTGTAACAGTGTTTGTACCACTGGAGCATTAATAATAAAACAAATTTGAAGGTGTCTGAAGCAGAAATACATTAGCAGTTTCATTCTAGTTCAGGGATCTTAAAAAAATTCTATTAATTAACAAAGCATTTAAATATGCAAAAAGATGAAATGTGAATAAAAAAATACTATTTAAGAATATCTAAATTTATGATTTAAATATTTTCTAAGTGTTTGTGTTTTTTTGTTTGTAGTCACATTTCACAATTGTTGTATTTTTAAATGCTTTGTTAATTAATGAAACACGTCTACAGAAGTTCCATTGAATGTGTCTTGCTGTTCTAATCCTTTACTTGGTTTTGGTCACTGAGAGATCTGTTCTTCCAGACATCCAGGAAAAAAAGAAAGAAAAGTAAAAAAAAATGCTGAATGTGTCCAGTAGTTCTGCAATTAGGAAGTTTCCCCACTGAGAGAGCTTCATCTTTGCTTGGTACCCTACATGTGAAAGACAAGTAGTAAAACTCAGCAATGTAAGACACAACAGAATTGTCTTTACTTATGTCCATGAAAACATTCCGGTACATTAAGCTGAGCCTTCATGAAATTAATGAATGAAAACATGAATGCTAATATATTGTTATATTACTTAATGTATTTTTCTGTATCAAATAGCATAATATGCACTTTTAACTCAACATGTTATCTTCCCTTTTCCAACTGGTGACTTCCAGTTCCCCTTCCATTCTTAATATTTGACACTAGTTCAACTATATACTTTGTTACTGACCATTCAAGTGGAGTGTCATAGGTAGTTACTAGGCACGCAGTCCAGGAGACCAATAAAGAGCCTAGCCCAAATTCCCTATAACTCCAAATCACCATTTGGTTAAGTGGGAGGTTGGTATAATGGTTAAAGAGTTTACCTTACAAACACAAAGCGCAGGGTTTGATTCTCACATGGGATAATTGGCTAGTCTTAAAATGCCCTGTAAGGGTAGTTAGCCTAGTAGTAATCTATGGATCTGTACAAAGTTTCACAGTAAGTAAATGAAGTCTAAGAGACTCAAACCTTGTGCCACATAAAGAATCTCATGAACACTTCATAACTTTAATTCTCTGCCAGACTTGAGTATTTATAACAAATCCTGTACATGCTAGAAGGATGATAACCCTATTTATTTATTTATCATTTGTTAACCAGGCTAATCCCACTAGGGTATTAGCCTCTTTTCTGGGGAAACCCAAGGTGCTATTTATACCTTCTAGGAGAAGTTACCTTGCTCTTTTTGATAAGTACCATGGGATGGATCTTTTACATCCAACTGAGCTACCACCAACTCAGACAGCTGGGACTTCAGTTTAATATCCCATCCAAAGGATGATTCACTCAGGCGTGCAGCAGCCCCAATGCTGCACTGCAATGACAATAGTGGAAAATATGGGAATAGAACTCATAGACTTCTGACTTTCTAGCACCAAAGACAAGTGTGCTACATGTTGAGCCATTGGTACAACAATATACAAGTCTACAGGACTTGAACCCACAGCTACAACCTTTACTAACTGTAACATGAAAGACATTGCAGTTATATGGTGAGTTACATCAGCAGGCATCTTTGAGCAAACAGCACATACCATTATCAAAGCACCATAAACACTGACATCCAGTCATAACAAAATATCTATTTTTGGGAGGAGCAAGTCTGCCTTTACCCCCATAGACCCTTACTTAAACATACTAAATCTATCACCACCCTACTATGGAGATAGATAAATACTACCACAATAAAAAAATATTCCGTGGGCCATAAAGCTGACCTTAAATACCATCCTCCACAAAAGAGGCTCTGTAATGATCTGGAGTGCTCTACAGTTCTTACTCCAGGGTTGTTGGGTTTTGGGGTGGTCTTAAACATGAATTTGGAGTGCTTATTTTGTTTCCCTTGGCTTTGGCTAAGACCCTTTACGAGGATTACAGTATGGCTTGATCCCCCATAATACATCCTGTGGATTTTGTCCTAGTGTCAGCTTTGTGGTAGATTTGGAGATGACACTGTGGGAAGTACTATACAACAAGTGGTCCACACCTGGGGAGTTTATACAACCTCTGCATTTATGGTGATGGCAGAAAGCCTGGGGTGTTAAAACCCTTTTGCTTTTCCAAGATGCCCTTGCCACTGGTGTAGATTTTTCCTTGGATGTCACCTTTTAGAGCAATCATTGTTTGTCTTGATTGTTAGCTGGTAGATTCCTTAAATGTGGTTATTGTTGCATATGAGTTTTGGTTTATGTTATGCTGTACAATTCCACATTTGTAGTTCTTTGCTTCTCAAATCAAAACATACAGAAAGGACTTGCAGTTCATAAGGGACCAAACTTTTAGCAGTCCTATACCCTTCTTCGAATCAGTCTCCAAAGCTGTGGACCAGGGTAAGGTGGTCCACACAGCCTATCTGGAACTCGCCAAGGCCTGCGACGCCATCCCCCACTCTGAATTCATAGATAAACTTACTAAGCTGGGCATAAATCCCTACATCACTCGATGGGTTGCCAACTGACTTACTGACAGAACCCAGACTGTAAAAGTAGCCAACTCCAAATCCAGCTCCAGACAAGTGACAAGTGGAGTACCTCAGGGTTCAGTCCTTTGACCGCTGTTGTTTGGCATCTACTTCTCTGAAGTCCAGGCCAACACTAAGGGACTCTGGCTAACAAAGTTCGCAGATGACTGCAAACTGGGAGCCATTATTGAATCACTAAATGATGTGGATATTCTACAAAAGGGCCTTACAGAAACAGATGCTTGGTGCCAGAGCCATGGGCTCAAGCTTAATGCCAAGAAATGTATAGTTATCCCCTTTGGGAAAAACCATGTACCCATGAATTGCCACATAGGTGGCAGTACACTAAACAATGAAAGTGTGATGAGAGACTTAGGGACAGGTGGACAGTGGTCTCACCTTCAATAACCCCATCGCCACAACAGTCAGGAAATCCTTCTATGTGGCACACCTCATCACTAAGGGCTTTTCATCCAGAAAAAAGAAGGTCATTGTCCCACTGTACTCATCCCTCATTAGACCCATTATAGAGTAGAACGCCCTGTTTGGTATGTACCACACAAGACATCTGCAACAGCTGGAAAGGCCGCAGAAATACCTCACTAAAAGAATCACAGGCCTAAAGCAGATACCTTATGCTGGACATCTAAAACAACTCCAGCTATACTCTGTTGCACATCATCTACTCAGAGGTGATCTCTGCTTAACATACAAGGCCATGTCAAACAGTGAGCTGTTGGACATGCTCCACTTAAAGAAATCCCAATTGCTCAGAGCCACATGCTCCAGGGATCTAAACCTTGTCATCACAATAAACAAAACATGCTGGAGGGATAGGTTCCAGACCCAGAGACTCCTCATACTCTTGAATGGACTGCCCATACATGTCAAGCACAGCGCCTCCTTGGCCCTCTTCAAAAGGAACCTTGACGATTTGATGGGAGATAGGAAATTCACCCCAGGGATCATGTCAGTCACCCTGCTAGACAGGGGTCCAGGGAAGTAAATGTTGTGGGAAGAAATATCCAGGGAATTGTTATGGCTAGGCTTGTATAGGCCCTAGGGCTGATAGCCTAGTACCAACCTATGAACCTATTCCTCAAAACCAATGGACAAAACATTTACCATGAACAACAAAGTGCCACAGCAAAAAAAAAATCACTCATAAAACACTGATACAACTGTAAGCGACCTTCAAAGTTTGAAGTGCATATTTGTAAACTTGAAAACACCGCATTCAAACATACAACACATTTCCTAAGTGGCACTAAGAGAAAAATAATTTCATTCATTTCTTAACATAATTAAGCAGAGTAACTCCACTCTTTCTCGAAATGCTGTTTTAATGGCTATGAATTTGGCTATCAGATTAAGCCTTACTACTCCCAGATTCATGATGTCCCTCATAACGTCAGACCTGTTTATGAGTACATACTTTATTAAATACATAAACTAAGCCTACACGAAGATTCACTACCACTAACCATATAGGGTCTAGTTTATAAAAAGCTTCTGTTGTGAAAAACAAGTTAATACTCCTTTTTCTGACCCCCTCCTATGATTTTGAATGCTTGGAGGTTGAGAGATATAGAGACAGTAGCATTGAGTATTTTTGCTGTGTGCAGTCTTATCTAAATGTCACTGCATCACGTTACTGTTTAAACACTGTAAATAGACTTTTAAATTAGTTACTGCTGTCATTTTACAGCCACTTCATTATTTGGATTTCCTCTGATAAATTCTCCATAAGGAAGAAAATAAATTAGGCTATGAAGATGATTGCTGAAGGAATGCAGGAATACTAGGCTATGGAGATGATTGCTGAAGGAATGCAGGAATACTAGGCTATAGAGATGATTGCTGAAGGAATGCAGGAATACTAGCCTATGAAGATGATTGCTGAAGGAATGCAGGAATACTAGACTATGGAGATGATTGCTGAAGGAATGCAGGAATACCAGGCTATGGAGATGATTGCTGAAGGAATGCAGGAATACTAGGCTATGGAGATGATTGCTGAAGGAATGCAGGAATACTAGACTATGGAGATGATTGCTAAAGGAATGCAGAAATACTAGGCTATGGAGATGATTGCTGAAAGAATGCAGGAATACTAGTCTATGGAGATGATTGCTGAAGGAATGCAGAAATACTAGGCTATGGAGATGATTGCTGAAGGAATGCAGGAATACTGGCTATGGAGATGATTGCTGAAGGAATGCAGGAATACTAGACTATGGAGATGATTGCTAAAGGAATGCAGAAATACTAGGCTATGGAGATGATTGCTGAGATTGCTGAAAGAATGCAGGAATACTAGTCTATGAAGATGATTGCTGAAAGACTGCAAAAATACTAGGCTATGGAGATGATTGCTGAAGGAATGCAGGAATACTAGGCTATGGAGATGATTGATGAAGAAATGCAGGAATACTAGTCTATGGAGATGATTGCTGAAGGAATGCAGGAATACTAGGCTATGGAGATGATTGCTGAAGGAATGCAGGAATACTAGGCTATGGAGATGATTGCTGAAGGAATGCAGGAATACTAGGCTATGGAGATGATTGCCAAAGGAATGCAGGAATACTAGACTATGAAGATGATTGCTGAAGGAATGCAGGAATACTAGTCTATGGAGATGATTGCTGAAGGAATGCAGGAATACTAGGCTATGGATATGATTGCTGAAGGAATGCAGGAATACTATGCTATGGAGATGATTGCTGAAGGAATGCAGGAATACTAGGCTATGGAGATGATTGCCAAAGGAATGCAAAAATACTAGTCTATGGAGATGATTGCTGAAGGAATGCAGGAATACTAGTCTATGGAGATGATTGCTGAAGGAATGCAGGAATACTAGTCTATGGAGATGATTGCTGAAGGAATGCAGGAATACTAGTCTATGGAGATGATTGCTGAATGAATGCAGGAATACTAGGCTATGGAGATGATTGCAGAAGGAATGCAGGAATACTATGCTATGGAGATGATTGCTGAAGGAATGCAGGAATACTAGGCTATGGAGATGATTGCCAAAGGAATGCAGGAATACTAGTCTATGGAGATGATTGCTGAAGGAATGCAGGAATACTAGTCTATGGAGATGATTGCCAGAGGAATGCAGGAATACTAGTCTATGGAGATGATTGCTGAAGGAATGCAGGAATACTAGGCTATGGAGATGATTGCAGAAGGAATGCAGGAATACTAGGCTATGGAGATGATTGCTGTAGGAATGCATGAATACATTAGCTTGCACAGATTTTTGATGTACTGTGGTTTACACAAGTTTTCACTTATTGAGAAAATTGAGTGTTTAATCTGACAGGTTATCTTTGGATGAGTATGCTTCCTTAAAGCTTTGAATTTGCTATGTACTCATGGAAGGATACTTCAAGGTCCAATGTGAAAGTTATTATAAAAAATATGGTTTGACTTCAGAAAATGAGTTTCCTTAGGTGGCTTAATTTGATTTTTGTTTGTATTTTCTACTTTTAAGTTTCTGATACACTTAGTGATTCTACTTATAAACCACACTGTGGCCAGATTAATGTAAGAACAGTTGTGTCTTCACTTTTGTTCATTCGGAAGGCATCAGAGAATCTACTTTTAGGATGGTATATGAGGCATTTTAACTTTGTTTTGACAAACTTTTAATAACGTTTCTCTCCCAGCCATGGATTACCTTTGTTCTTGCTGAAACTATCAGAAATGGCTAACACCCTTGAAAGACATTCTAGATGATTCTGAATAGGATTTCTAGTCTATAAAATGTAACTGATGAGTACTGGAGTGTTCTGCTACTAACTTATACTCTTTTCTTTTAGTTGTTCTCCAGTCAGACAAAAGTCTGACTGGGTAAAGTCTATTTTCAGTGGAGGTCCGGGGAGAAAAACTTCAGCAGATATGTTTAAGATACTCATTATAAAACATTTTTTACAAAGAGAAATTACACAGATAATTCTTCAAACATCCAGATTCAAAGAGGTAATTGCTGTTTATGACACTCTATAAAAACAAAACAGGTATTACTTTTGCGGTGACAATATATCTGCTTTAAATTCCAAGTATAAAGCATTTAGTATGCTGACAGTCATGTATTTTCTGTGGTAACCATATAAACAAAAGTTGGATCAGCTATGCATAAATACATATAGGGCATATGTATATTTTTATTGCAGCCCCATGACTTAAACTACGTTGTACGTATGGACTGTGGGAGGCATGCAGTAGCGCTATCTATGAACACTACAATGTTTCCAAAAGCAGCACTCTATGAAACCCGCGTTTTCTACTGTACATTTTAGGAACCTCCGTAGAAAGCAACACTACTGTAATGTTACCAAACCAGTGCCTTTCTGATTCTTTGAAATTTCTTACTCATCAGAAACCATTTCCCCACAAATACATCACCATCATTCATAACTTCACGAAAACCTGTGTCTTTTTATTCCAGCTACAGTTAATCCCATCTATAGAGCTGTAGGGTGAATAAAGAATAACTCAGCTAGGGTTACTGACTGGCCTTAAAATGTCCTTTCAAGGCAATTAGCATAGTATTCACCTATGAATCTATGAACCTCTGCATTCCTCACAAGTTTGTTCCCACTACAGTAACCACTAAAACTGCATAGTTTGTAGATGCACCACAGGATATGGCATGCTCTTCTTTACCATCTATATAATGTCGACCCACCTTTCGTCAACTTTCAAAATGTCGACATGAAAATGTCATAAGTTTACAATCACAAACTCCCAGAACATTGTATTTCCTCTCCGGGAAAGGAACCACTTGGCCACCACGGTGAACTTTGCACTTTCTTCACTGTAGTTGGTATATTTCAGTAGGGGGTGTGGGAGCAAAGCCCCCCACTTTGGTGAGTGTAATTTGCTTCCATTTGTGATTTTATCATTAGTGGCTAAGTGGTTCCTTTCCCGGAGGGGAAATATGATGTTCCGGGAGTTCGTGACTGCTAACTTACGATGTTTTCGTCTTGACATTTTCTAAGTCGACCATGACTTGGAATTCTATCTTGTTTCTCCCTAGTTACCAGGACTCAATAATGAGTACTGTTCACTAGACCCGAAAAATTGGTACTGAACAACCAGACCTACATCATCTAATGCCTACTTCCTATGCCTGTAGGCCTGCACAATTTTAGCAGCCTCTGCAAAGAAATAAGCATATTAAAATTACCTCTGTGTCATCTAGACTTCAGCTAAAGGATGTTACCCTGCATATCACTAAAAGAGATCATGTGCTATATGTTCAGCTATGTGGTGAACACAGATGTGTGAACCAATCTAAAGCAACTTGTTCCATGAGAAAGACGTTAGGGAATTGCAGCCACTGCACTTACTTTCTTTGCTTTTTCTTATTTGGCCCATGTAACCCAGAATTCACTGCAAACACTAAGTGCATGCTGGAATAGTGGGCCATTCAGTCTAACAAGCCATGTGCTGACAGTGATTACAAATTCACAGGTTCATCAGTAAGCACTAGGCTAGCTACCCTAGCGGGACATTTTAAGCTTAGCCAGTTCTGTTTTGGTGCTTGAATTAATCTGTCCTGTTTGGTGTTAGATTGGCCTTACCCATCCCCGGTTGATAATTATATATTACTCCAAGTGAGAATAACTGCAGTCATGCCATAGATCATTTGTGGTGACCCATTTATGGGTTAAAGCATTTATGAACTGTTTCTGTCCATTAGTGTACAGTAAGCAGTCCTGGGGTACATTTTCTGTTATGAATCCTTAGATCCAAGTTGCGCTTGAATATGGACAGGGATGCGCTTTGTTTTATGTGGATGGGGAGTCTGTTCCAGAATAGTGGTATCCTCTGCAAGGTATAACTGTACTTCCAAACTGTTCTGTTGATGTTGCAGAAGAGGTTTAGATCCCTAGACCAAGTATTTCTGATGCCATCTGACTTGTTGATGTGCAGTAAATATTTCCATAATGGGTTAGAGGATGTGTTGTATATCACAGGTCACCTCTTAAAAGTCTGTAGGATACCAAGTATTGTGACAGGGCTTTGAGTCAGTCCCTGAAGGATATATTGTTTAGGCCTTGTATCCTTTTAGTAAGGTAACTTTGGGGTGTTCCAGCTGTTACATGTTTCTTGACAGATACATGCCAAAGGAGATATTACACTCAATGATTGGCCTAATGAGGACTGAGTAAAGGGAGACAATAATGTCCCTAGATCTAGACACAATTACTTTGTTTCTAAGCTATGCAACATAGAAGGACTTTCTTACGGCAGTGGATAACAGTGATTGAAAAACAACTGGGCCAAATCTTAGAGGCATATTGTCAAAGTGGTAGTTCGTTGGAGATGATAACTTCTTCAATAATATGACACATTTTTGCTTTTCAGTCCATAATTCTGATACCAGTTATTAGCTTGGGACAAACCTTCCCACAGGACTGCTAAGTCATTTTGGGATTCAATGACTGCTCCTAGCTTATAGTCATCTGCACATTTAGTCAGTCAGAGCCTTTGGTATTGCCTTTTACATCAGAAAAGTCAATACCAAACAGGAGAGGTCCCACCCCCAAATAGTATTAGAACATTAGTCTAATTTTACCATTCACTTAATAGACGAAAGTAAAAAATGTTATTCTTCTTTATATACACTTCAGAGCTTACATTTGTGTGTTAATTTCCAAGTATGACCTTAGCATGCAGGGGATTCCTGCTTCTTGGAAGGATTTCTGAAATTATCTCTTTGAAGAAAAAGGGAAATGGATTTTTTTTCCATACTAAAAGTCTTACCATATGGGGTATACAAAAACAACACAACATTTCAGTTAGTGTTGTAGGAATTCTGAAAGAGCTAATGTCTATGGATAGTGGTATTGCAACTTTTAGCTGTGATGGTTGCAGTGTTGTTGCCTCACAGCAAGAGGTGTTCTGGTTCAATTCTTGGCAGGGGTGCCTTCTGTGTGGAGTTTGCATATCCTCCCTGTGGTTGTGTTGCTTTCCTCTGGGTGCTGTGGTTTCCTCCCATATTCTGAAGACATGCGGTAGGTGGATTGGACACTCTAAATTCACTGTAGGTGTGAGTGAGTGGTACTGACATACCTCTTAGCACAAAAAATATAGACAAAACCAAAAAATAAGCAACAAAAAAGGCAAAAATAACTTAAGCACCAGGTTCAATAATAGTCTTGCATCAGGCTTTGTGCCCACTGAATGGTACACAGCAAAGGTTATCTCACTCCACAAAGGGGGAGCCACCACTAATCCCGGGAACTATTGACCTATTAGCCTGACGAGCCTGGTCTGCAAGGCCATGGAAAGTATCATCATGGAACTCATAAACAAAGACATTGGTAACCTCCAAACTCTGGATCTCACCCAGTTCGGGTTTGTGAAAGGCAGATTATGCCTCCTGAACCTGATCGACTTCTTTGAGGCAGTCACCAAAGCCGTAGATGAGGGTAAGGTGGTTCAGACAGCCTATCTTGACCTCGCCAAGGCTTTCAACACCATCCCCCATTCTGGAATTATAGCTAAACTCACCAAACTGGGTATAAATCCCTACGTCACAAGATGGGTTGCCAACTGGCTCACTGACAGAACCCACACTGTAAAAGTTGCAGACTCCAAATCTGACCTCAAAGCAGTTACAAGTGGAGTACCACAGGGTTCCATCCTGGGACCTCTCCTGTTTGGTATCTACTTCTTTGAGGTACAAGCTAACACAGAAGGGCTCTGGCTAACGAAGTTCGCAGATGACTGCAAACTAGGAGCCATAGTCAAGTCCCCAAATGATGTGGACATCCTACAGAAGGGCCTCACTGAGACAGATGCCTGGTGACAGAGCCATGGCCTCAAGCCTAATGCCAAAAAGTGCAGTGTCATCCCCTTTGGTAAAAACTCTGTACCCATGAACTACCACATAGGCAGCAATCTACTTAACACTGAATGTGTGATAAGAGACCTTGAGACCCAGGTGGACAGTAGTCTCTCCTTTGATAGTCACATCGCCACAGTGGTCAGGAAGTCCTTCTATGTGGCACACCTCATCATAAAAGGGTTCTCATCCAGGAAAAAAGAGGTAATTGTTCCCCTCTACTCGACACTCATTAGACCCATTATAGAGTACAATGCCCCTTTTGGAATGTACCTCACAAGACATCTGCAGCAGCTGGAAAGGCCACAGAAGTACCTCACAAAGAAGATTACTGACCTCAAACAAATGCCCTACACTGACCGCCTCAAAAAACTCCAGCTTTACTCCGTCGCATATTGCCTACTCCGAGGTGATCTCTACCTAACATATAAAGCTTTGTCAAATGCAGAGCTGCTGGACATGCTACACCTAAAAAAAATCCCAATCCCTCCGAGCTACACGCTCTAGGGACCTAAACCTTGTCACCACAATAAACAGGACATGCTGGAGGGATAGATTCCTGTCCCAGAGACTTCCCTTACTCTGGAACAGGCTACCCATCTATGTCAAGCAAAGTTTTTCATTAGCACTCTTCAAGAAAAATCTTGATGATTGGATGGGAGATAGGAAATACACCCTGGGGATCACTTCTGTGTATTTGCTTGACAGTGGCACAGGAAAATAACTTTCTTGGGTGGCGTAAGCCAGGGAACCTTGTTGGCTAGGCTTACGTAGGCCCTTGCACCGATAGCCTAGTACCTACCTATGAACCTATAATGGGGGGACAAGGCCCTAAAAATAAGGACAAAGTTTAAATTTTGATCTCATAAGCTTAGAAAGTTGCTAGACTAGGTATTGTGTTATCATGCATTTTCTAAAGGATATGAAGTCTAAAACTCTAGTGATTGTCATTACCTAGTGAATTCAGTCCTCACTGATTTGCCACAAAAATCCAGAAAAACACATATTTTATGAGGAACAGACCAAAAATATGAGGCAAATTCTGCAAAAATCCGGACAGTGAGAGGTTACTATTGCAGCAGGGCTAGCCACCTGGCAGTGTAAACCTTAGCTCAAGATGATTGTCACTGCTGAAGTGACACCTTGACCCCATGTAGAAACTAGGAAAACGGCTTGAAGATGAATGGATTCTTAAATTGTCTACCTTTGCACAAATACAACTTGACTTCCCATACATGTCAAACAGAGCACCTTAGTGGCCTCTTCAAGAGAAATCTTGATGGCTGGATGGGAAATAGAAAGTTCACCCCAAAGATCACTGCAGTGGCTCTACTTGATAGAGGCACTGGGAACTAACGTCATTCGGCATGATGCCAGGGCAATTCTATGGGCTAGGCTTGTAAAGGCTCCAGGGCCATTAGCCTAGTACACACCTATGAACCTGAAAGGACATGAAAGCAGCATGTTGACACATTATCCCTGCTGTACTCCCAAATGGTAGCAACAGGTGGCAGCATTACAGCAGAAGAAAGCATGAGCTTTTATTTATTTACTGATCCTGGTTTCATCAGTCTTTCATATCGTGGAACGTGTCTCACCAGATCCTCAGAGCAGCAAAGTGTCTTCTGTGGGAAGTCAGATCAGTATACTGGTTTCTAAGGACCTTCAGATTGGGAGAATGCCATCACCAAATATTGAATATCAGAACACTGGCAACAGCGGACATTTATATGAGAAATATGATCTTACCAGACTTTCGCATTATGAGACTTAATTTTTCTGATCATCAGATGAGTACACTGTCTTACTAAACATTCAGACCAGTAGGGTGGCCTCAAGGCATCATGAAAGCTGAAAAGTAATCTAACTATAGCAGAAAACTAATCTGTGTGAACACTAATTTCAGGGTGCAGAAAACTAATCTCTGTGAACAGTGAACACATATTTCGGCATATTCCAAATATTCCTTGCCTCATAATTTCAAACTTAGAAATGCGGACTGTAGCCATACCTCTCAACTGCTATGCTTTATGCATATTATGATTTTGGCCTTTACATTTAGTTTTACTGATTTTCTTGATAAAGTAAGACCCGATTAAAAGTATGTTCATTATTTAAGAAAAAAATGAATCAACCCTATACAAAGATATAGTTCCAATAATGGGAATCTGTTATCTTTAAACATTAGTATGAAAAATAAGAGTGTTTTTGTTTTGGACCCTGTGATCTCATTTTAGTGGTTTGTGCTAAAATTAATGCTCAGAAAATGAGAGATATTACTCCAGTTACACAGTAGTTAAACAAAGCCAAATATCCTTTTCTGTCCTATATATGGTCGGAAGACAGCATCTCTCTCTCTCTCTCTCTATATATATATATATATATATATATATATATATGTGTGTGTGTGTGTGTGTGTGTGTGTGTATCTATATATTTATATATATATATATATACTAAATGTGAAGTTAATTTTTATTTATTGTAAATAATTTATTGGTAGTACACTTTCATACTAATAATGAACTGCAGATTTGCTTCAATGGGACTGGAGTGTCACGTTAGTTTAAAGAAAACTCTGCTATCCATCGCAAACCTTATATTTTTGCTGTCCACAAGGGCATGCTAACACCCAGGAAGGAGCATTTTAAATGAGTTGCTGCATGTTATTCATATTATTTTACCTTCTTTATAATAGCTTTTCAGAGAGATAAGCTGGTAAGTTTGTGCATGCAGCAAAAGTTGGAGTAGTACATGAAGTAAAAATGCAATATGAATATAATCTGAAATAAAATAATTTTACTCATCAGAACCTCACTTGACTAAAATGCAGGGGCAGCTTCAGACACCACCACAACTATGTCTAGTCAGTCCCCATTCTAGTTAAAAAGTCCAGCAACAATGAATTCATCAACAAGCTGCCACTGAAGAGGTTCAATTTAGTGCCCTACTATTTCACGGAACATGTTCAACAGTGCTCAAGGGGTGTCAATGTGTGGGGTGAGGGCGATCACCAACAGGTGACACAGCCTCAAGGATTACTTCTCCCATTTAACACAGATGCCCCTGTAGCATCTGTTGCCTCCAGTGGAGATCAAGATGGGATTTGTCATACCATTCCTAGCCCTCTCCATTTAGTTCCTCTGACACCCAGACCACTACTTGCACCCAAGGAATCTGCATCATAGCAGTGATTTCATCATCAATACCACACAACCATGCAATAGTTAATCCAGGGAAAAGGTCAAGCCTGTCATCTTTGTCATCATCATCATCATCAACAATAACCCCCTTTTTCCTATTTCTATGTGAGGTTGGGGTATCGTGTCAACTGATGCCATCTCTCTCAGTTCAGTACCACTCTCCTACCTTCTTCAACACTCATGCCTGACTGTCACAGATCTCTCACTCAGTCCATCCACCTCCTTGCTGGACTCCCTCACTTCCTCTTGCCTTCTCCTATTCTGTCCCAAATCTTCTTCCCAGATTGTCTTGTCTTTTCGCTCATGTACCCAAACTACCATAACCTGTTCTCCTTGACCTGCTCTGCTACTTTGACTTCTGCTCTTTATGTCCTCATTTCTTCATCTGTCCCACAGTGTACAGCCTGCCACCCATCACATGCACTTTGTCTCCATCACCTCTAGGTTCTTCACCTGCTCTGCCTTCACTGCCCGGATTTCTGTAGAATACAGCAGTACTGATTACACTACTGTTTAGTACAACTTATTTTTCAGCTTCTTTGGCATTCTTCTGTCATACACTACCCCTGACACTTTGTGACAGTTGTCACCTTGGTGATGGCAGGTATTTGCCATGCAAAGGGAGGCAGGGCAAAGTGTGCCACTGTTTTGGAAAATATTGGTATGTGGGGTATGCTGTGTGGTGGGAATTAGCAAAATCACACATGGAAAAAAAAAGCAGAGGTCATTCTTAGGCCTAGCCAGCTATAAGCAGTAATTTATACCACACTTCTGAAATGCTGCCAGCACCTGTCACAGCCCTGTGAAATGCACTGATGAGATAGAGAGAGAGTTCTCTGCCTTGAAAGCATCCTTTTGAGCACAGCCATTTTTTTTCTCATGTTTAATATTCACACTATCATTGCACAGATGGATAACGCCAAGATAGCTTTGGTGTTTTGCTGTTTTGTCCTATATGGTTGGGGCCAATAACATCTTCTAAAACATCTGGGTAAGCGTAATGGAATATTTTTTTTTCTAACAAAGGTGATAAAATTTGAGGAAATTAGAAACTGTAGCACTCCTATCAGTCATCAACAGTCCCTGCTTAGCCTAGTTTAGGAGAGGATCAGGTCTAAAGTAAACAATGACTTTTTCATGATGGATAGCCATTGGTGTTATTGCATCTAGAAAGGGTACACACCACCTACCCTTGACCCACATTTACAGCATACGTGCAGCATACTTTTGAGTTGGAGAGATTTGACACAACTACCATCAGTTTTTAGCACAAAGCACACTTTTATATATTATGAACTTAGCATTATAAATGCTCAAAAAATATAACTTCTCATGCATGGAAAGGAAAAAAAATAACTACTACATAGAAATAAAAGAATGAAAAATAAGTCACCATCTTGCTTATGTGGCCAGCCTTTATAAAAGAGAAAATAATACACCTCCCCTCTGTTTATACCTAAAAATTCATCCTTGGTGAAATTTGCATTTCTCTCAGATTTTTGATATACTGTGTAATAGTATCTAGAATGCAAAAAAGAACTGGGTTAACCCAGAAAATTACACCACTTAATCATGTTCAGCCATCAGTGAACTACAATCCACTGTACTACACAATTTTGTGCTACTTTACCAAAATATTTAACCTCGTAATTAAATTACAAAATGTTACTGTTCTCTAAAATCCATATACTATCACCTTATGTGACTCTCAGATGGTACAAACGTTTTCCCTTCTCTGATATCTGGCTTTCACATGTCATCCTGTGCCCTTGGGCCTTTGACTGTGCTGTCTAATTCTTTTGTCAAAACCAAGAAGGAAACATTATTTGCTAGATGGTAATAACTGGAGGAGAAGAAGCAGCAAGTTTTGGGATTCTGTTAGGTACTTGACATGATGCCATTAACAGTATGACTCATCCTACTTGCAGCAGTTTGTTTCGATATGCAATACCTTACCCACCCTGATGCATGCATGTACCTGATGTGGCAGATATCTCTCATTCTTCAGCCACCAACATCAAACATTGCTACAGACATCTGCCCTTATCAAGCATGTCATGTGCAAAGGAGGCTTCCTGTTAACAGTGTCATCAGACCAGGCAGTAATGTATTCTGCAAATGTGATATTACTGGACTACAGGACAAAGTTAACTAGTAACTCACTCATGGCTGATGATCTTTGTCCCCTTAATAGTCAAAGTTTCATCCCTCCCATCATGTCTTCCACCTCACTTCTAATACTCTCCTATTACCTAACCTCATACCAAATCCACCTACACAAAATCACCCATCCTTCCTTACATGCAACTTACCAATCATACCATCCATCATCTCTTAATCTTAAAATTGCCTCCAATCTATACAACACTACATACATAGGATACTTTCCAATTAAAGTCCTCCCATACAATCCAAAAACCCAAACCTCTATTAAATACACTACACTCCTACACAAACTTGGAAAGCTTATTTTACACATTAACACGTAAATAAAACTTTCTGGAGACATACACCTTAAACCAGGTCCCAGTTGCATACAATGTATCTCACCACTCTACTACCCTTTAATACTTTATTAACCAGCCACAGTAACTCTAACCCTCAGCTCCTCAACATTAATGCCAGGAGTATAGGAAAAAAGTACATGAACTGCATGCTAGGCTCTCTCTCTTTACTCTCCTGATATTGTGCTACTAACTGAAACATAGCTTAAGCTAGATAACAGCAAAAATGAAATCCTAACTGCAGTATATAGTATCATAAGGAAGGACAGAACAGCCAAAAAGGGAGGTGATGTAGCAATTCTATTTAAAAATCACCTTAAAGTGGAGACATTAGAATTAAATATTCCCAACTTCAACAATGCATAAGTTATTTTACCAAATTACAACCCATCAACCCATCCTCAACCCCTTTATCCCATTTTTGCACATGGGGTTGGGGTGTTACTTCAACACTGATAATCATCTCAAGCCAAGGTTTACACTGCCGGGTGGCTAGCCCTGCCATGGTAGTTCATCTGTACCACTCACACGTACACACACTTGCACCTACGGCTGATTTAGAGTGTCCACTCCACCTACTGCATGTCTTTGGAATGTGGGAAGAAATTGGAGCACCCAGAGGAAACCCATGTGACCACAGGGAGGACATGCAGACTCCGCAAAGAGGGCACCCCAGCTGAGAACTGAACTGGACAACCTCTTGATGTGAGACGACAATGCTAACCACTGCACCACTGCAGCTGCCCCTAATTACAAATCAGCTCCAAAAAGCAGGTAAACATAATTGGAGGTTATATCCCACATGGCAACAATATACCCACACTTGAGCACATACTGCAGTGGTCCTCCAGCACACTCCCACAGGAAAATATCATCATGGGTGATTTTGATATAGATTGGCTTACTGGCTCCTCTTAAAACCCAGCAAATTATATCAACCTCCATGGATTTACTCAAATCATCCATTCTCCTACAATGATTGACAAGTCATCCAAAAGACTATCAATCCTTGACTGGATAATGACAAATAGACCATCCCTCGCCTACCAGTCTGGTTGCCTCCCAGATGGCCTGAGTGACCATCTGCCAACCTTTCTACTTGTGATTATTTGTACCAAGCCAAACATACTGCCTACCATCAAATAAGGAGTAAGAAACCTTCAACCCTGTAAATGTTATTGCCCTCCCTAAAAAGTTGTAACTGGGCACCTCTTAAAATCTTGGCCCTAGAGGAAGCGGTTAATTATTTTAACACCGCCTTCTTAGACATCTTGAACTCACATGCTCCCCCCAAGAACCATCAGAATTAAATCTAACTTTGCTCTTTGGCTAAGTAAAGAAACCAGGTCTTTGCTCAAAACCAGAGATAAAGCCAGGGACCAGTGGCATAAAACTAGGTCCCAAAACTCAAAACAAGCTTTCCTAGAACTCAGAAATAAAGCAAAAAATGTGTTAAACTAGATAAGATCCACTACTACCACAAAATACAAATGAAGCACCAAAACAACCCTCAAAAGTTCTGGGCAGCAGTAATTAATATACTCCTTCCAGGTAAATCCAGCACACTCTCCCCTACTACCACTAACACCGCAGAGAATATAGCCTCTCAATTCAATAAATAGTTCACTGAAACCATTCTAGCCCTATCAAACCACAAGAACTCCCCTCCCTCAATAGAATCTCCCAGGACATGTAATAATAACAACTCCTTCACATTTCAACCTTTCCCTATCAACTCCATAAAAAAACTACTTAAAAAGCTAAGGCCCACAACACTAGCCGCAGATAAACATCCAGTCAATTTTCTACAAATTGCTGCCCATGCAATAGCCTACCCAGTGGCCATTCTGATTAATAGATCTCTGTCTGAAAGTCTTGCCTGTGAAATTTGGAAAGTCTCCCACATTATACCACTACACATAAGGGGGCAATTCTACTGAACTGACCAATTACTGTCCTGTTGCTGTTCTATCCCCTTTATCTAAAATCCTACAGAGCTGTATACATACACAAATTTCAGACTATCTACACACGCATAAACTATTGTCAAATACTCAGCATGGCTTTTGTCCCTGCCATAGCACCATCACCACTCTTATGTCATTCACCAACACAGGTAATCATCACAGAAACAATGGCTCTCTTTCTTGACCTTTCTAAGGATTTTGACATGGCCATACACAGTAAACCGATCAATGCTCTTTATGAATTAAATCTCTGTCAAAATACTGTTGCTTGGTTCCAAAGCTATCAAGCTGGCAGCAGGCAGTCCAGTGGCAGCATGACCTTTCCCCTCTTCTCCCACTAACTCTAGGAGTGCCCCAAAGCTCGATCCTAGGACCCCTGCTGTTCTCTCTTTTTACTAACAATCTCCGTACTTCTACTCTTCATGCTTCCATAATCCTAGATGCAGATGATTCTGCATTAATATGTGCTGCTTCCTCCCTCCATGATCTCCACTCAGTTACACAAGATTCCTTTCTATCAGATGAAGACTGGCTTACTAACGACCATCTAATCCTGAATCCTAATAAAACTAAACTGCTTCTTTTTCACCGTACAAGATCTACCACTTCAAGCCCTTCATTCAATATTATGTCCAGAAATAAAACCATTATAACTCCTGTAACACCCACTAAACTACTAGTAGTAAAGATTTACAGCAACATGAGGTTTGAACATCTCTCAGACCATAAAGTATACAAAAAAGTAGGTGCTCTTTACAGAAATAAGCAATTTCTGTCAAAAAAATACAAAGGCCATCATTGCATGCACTCATCATCTTCAAATTAGTTTAGTTGAAATGTCGTTCCAGCTGCAACTGACAACCTGTTTAATTTTTTTACAGAGTTAAACAGTGGTGCTGTCTGCCATGTGATAAGGTAATCAACCAAAAAACGTTACTTGTTTTACAAAGCATTACTGGTAGGTAGTATTCCAGCTTTGGCGTATTTATACCAAAGGCTCTTCTGCAATCTACTGTCTGTAGGTGGTCTACTTGAAAACTGGTCAAGTGTTTTTTTTTTTTTTTTTTTTTTTTTTTTTTCAATATGTACTTCAAGCCAAACAGGGGTACCTGCAATGATTTTATTTGGTCTGTCTGGATTTGTTTTACATGACACAGTAGCTGATACCTGGACTGAACAACTAACAGAAACTAGTTATGGCAACAACAAACATGGCATCAGTATTTGAGATCATCTGGAAATATATTGACCTGATACCAAGAGGAATTAAACAGGAATATTTTGTGTAAGTTAAATAAATCTGGAGAAAACAAGGTTTTATCTCTTGAGTTTTACAACCTGGCAAATGGATGAGGATGGCCACAGTGCCAGCTGGTAACAGACTATGTGGTCCACTAGCTTCCACATTTACTAATATGGTAATATTTGCTACATCTTAAGCAAAATAAAACAAAAAGAAGCTGAAATAAATTCAACTTTATTCAAAAACAACACTGAAAAATAAAGATATCTGATATCTGCTGATCAACATAAAGATAAAACGAATATAAGCTTACAAAATCACGGTATTACACAAACTGCCAAGTTGAGGTATAGCAGTATAACATTTTGTACTGGCAGCAGAAGCACTTAGTTTGACATTAATTTTACTCAGTAAATTGCAGAGCTGTGGTGGTGCAGTGGTTAGCGTTGCTGCCTCACAGCAACAGGTTCTCTGGTTGGTTCCTCAGCTGGGGTGCCTTCTGTGTGGAGTCTGCATGTCCTCTCTGTGGTTGTGTGGGTTTCCTCCGGGTGCTCTGGTTTCCTCCTACATCCCAAAGACATGTTGTATGTGGATTGAACACTCTAAATTGGCCCTAGGCATCAGTGTGTGCCTCCTGTGGAAGGTTGGGCGCTGGGCTGGCAACTCAACACCATAAAACTCCACTGCCACTCATGAGCAGACAGGTGACCCCTAACTGGGAAAAGCCTAAAGAAGAAACTACAGAGCTATTCATCTTATCAGACTTCTAAGAAAGGGCATTCAGCCTAATAGTGTAAGTGAAATGGGAAGATGAAAATATTGGTTCTTAACTTTTTAGCAAACAAAAATAATATATCATAATAAGATATGATAACTCATCTTACAATTTCCATTTGACACAAAAATGAATAAGTCTGTCACCAAGAAACAAGAAAATAGAGGTATGTGTCACTCTGTGGATATTAGTCAGACATCCATTGTGTAGTTATTTGCAATAATGCCAGGTGGTGTTTAGTAAGTAACAATTACTGATTTATGGAAATCATACCCAGTCCAGTTTTACATTATGTTCAAACCATGTAAAGAAAAACGAGACAGGAAAATTTCATTTTAAAGTTACTTTTGATCAATATCATCTTGTGACAGTGCTCTTTGGCTGTCTGCATCTCTTATCTTGATCCCAGCATGTTTTAGAGTTCTAACAGTATCAAGCCTTTGATCCCAGTCGGCACTGCACATGATGAAAACCAAAAGGAAGGCAACCTTGAGAGCTATAAGGAGATATGCATTGACTCTTAGAATTTATTCTAGAATTGCCTTTAATTTGTTTCATATTTCTTGTGTAATCACCAATAAGTTCAGGTATTTTGTGATCCTCTGGTAACCAGTGTTTGAATAGTGTTACTGGAAATGCAGGACATCTAACATGGGTCAAAGGGCAACAATACAAAGGTGAATGCACAAGAGTGGAATGACACTACAAAACTGACACCTATGCTTCCATCTGGTGCTGTGCACATGACAGTGTACATAACAAGATTCCCCATTACTTCTTACCATTTTAAGTATATCTTCCTCCTATCCTATTCCATAAGACTTTGAACTACGCTGGCAGTTCATCTGCTCCTCTCATTTTGATGGGGGTACCACTGCTGTACTCACACCTCCCATATCATTCAATGTTGTATAGCAGTGTATTATACATAACTGACATATTTTTCCCTTCAAACCTTAAACACTACCATCCACTCATTTGTTGAAATCCCAGTCCCCAGTAGAGATTATGCCTGAGGTAATATTGAAGTAGCACCATCATCTGCTTGGGGAAATTTATATTTCTTTAATTCTTAGTAATTTCCTACTGAGCATGCTCAAAACATCTCAATGGATGACGTGCAGCTGGTATACACTACAGGCATCTCTCCTGCTTCCACAAGAGGCAGGACCTCATATGTCCTTCCACCCTGAAGGCAAAGTGCCTCCAGTAATCTTCACTTTACCAGAGATTCAAACTGCAGTCTTTACTTCTGACAAGCACCTCATAATGTGCCCAAATAGGGACAAAGAAGCAGGCACTGCATTGTCAGTCATCTTTGTCCCCAGCCACTTCTTCCAGTGCTTGGGGATGCTAATCAAACCCATGTCTGTTGGATTATAATTGAGGATTTCTACCTGTATGTCTTGGAGATGTGAAGGTTCTATCCATTTGCTTAACAAGCAGCTTTACAAGCAGTTAATAGTAACTCTTTATGTCACTATTACACTTACTGTAATTACTTTTGCAGCTATGGTTATTACTTCAACAGTTACTGTTACTATAAATACCACTGCTATGACTACGACAATTAGACAATGCACTACCTTTCATTTCGTTCTTAGAAAGAATGATCTCAAACTTATGTGCTGTGTTCAAAAAAAGACTCAAACTCCCCAGGTTCTCTGAATGAAGTTGATTCAAACTCCTCAGATTCACTGTCAGAGGAAGATGATGAAGATGATGAAGATGGAGATGATGAAGATGATGAAGATGATGAAGATGATGAAGATGATGATGATGACGATGATGAGCTACAGCTGTAATAAACAGCAGAAATTAGTTAAGCATTGATTATCACATGAGTAAAATCTGAGGGCATCCATTGAACTAATGCACATGAAGTGCAGCACTTCCTTTATGTATTACTGTGTCATTTTATCTCTATTAGTTTTTTTTCCTTTGGTTTCAAGAAATGAGGCAAAACAAAATTGATATAATCAAATGAGCTCTTAAGCTATTAGAACAGAAGGTATTTTTACTGAAAAAGAGGCTTACTGTCAGAGTAACAAAGCTATCTTGAAAGCCATGAATTTCATGAAGCAGAAGCAAATTTTACTTTGAAAGGTTATTGTGGGAGGGTTACAGAAATAATGCTAACAAGCCCAAGAAACTATATGTGATGTTCTTTTTCTGAAAATAAAAGATACAAAAAGTGAGCTAGGCTAGACAGAATTTACATTTCAGATGAACATGTGCATTTAACTGAAGGTCTTGATACACAACCAATAACTATTTTAGATCATGCATAAATAATAACTAAAATAAAACACAGGGTAATTAAATAAAAATGAGACATTGGAACTTTCCCACCTATCTGCTGAAAAAGAGGAATTAAGGAATGAGTAGTAGAAATTATTCAGGGGCTTTTGGAGAAGGTACAAATTTCTTCTGAAAAAAAATAGCTAGGGAGTGGGATAAAATTAAAGTGGAGTTTAAAAATAGGGTGGAAATAAAAGAAAGGGAGGTATGGTTAAGAAATAACACAAATTATTTAGAGAGACTGACAAATGTTGAAGTATTGCAAAATAGGGGGAATCTCACAGAACAAGAAGTGGAGCAACTGCAGAATGCTAAACAGAAACTAATGGAGTACTTCGATAATATGCATGAGTTTAGAAAGATTGCTGTTAAGCAAATGTTTTTTGATAATAACCCTAGAGCAAAACTTTTAGCACAATGACTTAGGCAACAGAAGGTAGAAAGGACTGTCGCCAAGCTTAGGGAGCCTATAACAATGAAGATAACAATGGATCCTTTAGAAGTATTAGAAATATTTTGGAATTTCTATGAAAGTCTGTATAAAGCAGAGAAATATGGAAATCAAGTAAAGGTACAAGTGGAAATGTTTATGGAAGAATTAAATATATCAGGGTTAGAGGTAGATGAGTCTCAATTACTAACAGGATAGGAGGAGATGAGATTAAAATGGTGATATATAACTAATCTACAGGAAAGTCCCCAGGAATAGATGGAATTCCTGTGGAAGCTTGGAAGCTAGGAGGGGAAAAACTGATAATGATCTGAAAGGTTTTGTTTAAGAGTATTTTAAGAGGAGAAGAATTACTGACATCCTGGAAGAAAGTGGTGGTAGCTGTAATACCTAAAGATGGTAAAGACCCATCCATAGGATCCAGCTTCATACAGGCCCATTTTAATACTCATACATGACTATAAAGCGTTTATGTCTATAATGGCTAAAAGAACGGCAAAAGTGATGCCAAAATTTATAGACATGGATGAATGTGACTTTGTGGAGGGGAGGCAAACATTTGACAACATTAATAGAACATTGATGATCCAGATGGAAGCAGAATACAAGAAAATACCACCGTTGTTTGTGGGTCTTGATGTAGACAAAGCATTTGACAGAGTAAGCTGGGACTTTATGAGTTCAGCAATGGAAGCATTTGCATTCCCCAATAACATTATAAGGTTGATTAGGAGGATATATGAAGGATAGGTGGTGAAAATTAAAGGGGGTGGAGTTCTTTCTGATAATCTCTGCTGAGCAGAGGACCAGGCAGGGATGTCCTCTTTCCCTTTGTTACTTGCATTATATTTAGAACCACTGGCAAAGGAAATAGGGACTCAGAAATTCCAGGATATAATTGGTATGGTAGTCATGAAAAGTTGGCTCTATTTGCAGATGACATTATTTTATACCTGATGTGAAAAGCAGAAAGGGACATTACAGTGCTGTAGAGCATATTGAGACAGTTTCAAATTTTTTTGGGATACAAAATTAATGAAACTAAAACAAAGGCAATTGCGGTAAATTATATACCCACATACAAATTGGTTCAGCAATATCCATTCTTATGGGGACATGATAAAATTAAGTGTTTAGGAGTATGGATTAAAAAATTATTCTGGTGTGGCAGCTAAGGATATGTAGGAAGAAACTAAACAAAGATAATATAAAACTGAGAAAATGGAAGCTCTGTTGTATGGATATCAATTATAAGATACAAGCAGTTGAAATGTTTTAGTTTCTTTAGCCTTATACACAGGTCAGATAAACCAAAAAGCACTAAGCAAACAAAATGACAAACCAGATAACTAAACAAGTGAGCCGTAGGAAGCGCAAACACAAGGTTACGAATTTAAAATGATTTAATAAGGTGAGCAAACGCTTTCGGAGAACTCAGTGGTACTCCTTCTTCAGACAAAAAAGCTAAACATTTTCAAAGGACATAGCGCGAATATATACAATCAATTAAACAAATTACGTAAGTTCAAACTAACGAATCATAAACCCCTTTTAAGGGGTGTGTTCAGTTACTAGCACCAACAATCAACTAAGAGACTTTCGTCCTAAAAAGTGTATAGGTATAACAATCTTAAAAGTCAATACACCTTAATTAATACCTAACACAAAAATAATAAATAAAAAGAGAAAAAGAAAAATATAATCATAATAATTAATATACACAATAAACTTTAAATTAGACATATAATCTAAAAAACCCCTAAAAATAAACAACCAACCCACATTATCTTTTCAAAGATAAATTCTTTAAAATACAACTAATAGACACATGGTCATTTAAACCTGGGTGTATGTAAGCAGCTGTACAAATCTGCCAAAAAAGTTCACAGGTATCCAAAAGATTTTGCCAAGGACCACCTCGAACATCACGGTCTACTTTCTTCAAAACAGTGAACTTGAAGGAGTGGTCGGAAAAGTAACTAATGTGTCTAGCAAGAGCGTTGTTGTGGTCGCCTCTACCTACGGCGTATATATGCTCATAGATGCGCTGCTTAATTTTCCTTTCGGTTTTACCGATATAAAATGCATTGCATCTTTGACAGATGGCCGCATAAACAACGCCCCTGGTCTCACAATTAAATTTACCCTTAATTTTGTAAAGCTGGTCTCTCAACCTAAACGTGGCGTCAGTACACACATGTTTGCACTGCTTGCATACCCACATTTAGCCATGCCCATTTTATGAGCTCTCTTAAAATTAGTTCTAACCTCTAACAGTGATTTCAAATTTTGCCCTCTCCTAAAAGTAACTTTTGGGCCATCACCAAACTTGAATTTCTTTATCTGATGTTGCTAATCTTCATTCATTCATGATGGATGGGACAGAGTCCCTAGCTACTTAATGTCCTGGGAGGCTTTAAGAATGGATATTCCTGAGCACCACTGAGCCAAAGGATGCTCTCCCCCTGGAGACCAAGTCTAATTTGTAATGAGTGATAAAGGTATGAGGGGTAGCCCAAGTGGCTGCTGTGCAAATGTCATCCATAGAAGCTCTGGAATGAAAGGCCACCAAAGTAGCAACTGATGTGGTTGAATCCACTTTTATTTTAACTGTTAAATGCATTTTGTTCTGTTGATATACAAAAGAGATGCAGTCTCTCAGCCATTTTGCCAATGTGACTTTGAAAACAGATTTTCCCAACTTGGACCCTGAAAAGGACAGGAATAACTGGTCATATTTTCAGAAAGATTTAGTCCTATGTAGAAACATAATTGTCTGTGTACATCCAGTAAATGCAAACAGTATTTTCCTTTATTAGAAAAGTTGGAGAAGAAAACTGGCAGGTCAATGGATTGATTAATATTTAACTCCAAGACAGCCTTGTGTAGAAAGAAGGGGTTAGTCCGAAGAGATACTCTCACTTTGTGGAAAACTATGTAAGGACGTTTTAAGCACAAGGCTTGTAATTCTGAAATTCTTCTCGCCGAGGTAATGACTACCAAGAATAAAGTCTTCCAAGACAAGAATTGTATATTGCAAGTGCAGTGGTAATATTGTTGCCTCACAGGAAGAGGTCCTCCATTTCGATTCTCAGCTGGGGTGCCTTCTGTGTGGAGTCTGGATGTCCTCCCTGCATTGGTGTAGTTTTCCACTGGGTACTCCTGGTTTCCTCTCATGTTACAAAAACAAGCATCTGGAGCATTTTTCCCTGGGCCTCCACTGAAAATTGGCTCATTCCAAGTCAGACTTTCCAGGTTAATAAATGTAAAATAAAATAAAATAAAATAAAAGTGGCAGCAGGCTGAAAGGGATGACAAGTCAAAGTTTGTAGGACCAGCGTCAAATTCCAAGGTTCAATGGGCTTTTTAAAGAGCAATTTTATATGTATGACTCCTTTCAAAAACGTTTTACAGAGATGGTGAGATATTAAAGAGGAATCTTGGAAACTACTATGGAAGTTTGAGATAGCTGCTAAATGGATCTGGATTGTAGAAGCTGATGCTCCGGAATGGAGTAAGGTTGATAAATACTCCCAAACCAAATTAATCAGAGCTGAAAAGGACTCCAGCCCGAGCCCTTTTTCTTGAGACCAAAAAACAAATCTGTTCCATTTACTATAATAATTTTTTTGGTGGATGGCTTATGGGAAGCCAGAAGTATTTTTCGTACAGGGGAAGATAGGTTATTTTGCCTGGCAATTACCAGAAGTGGAGGTACAAAGTTGTCAGCTTGAGGCTCGATAGATTTGGGTGGAACAACCCCTGAGGGTGCGACAGTAATCCTGGAGTTGGATCCAGATTCCACAGTTGGTGAAGCAGGTGAGGCTAAATGAAAGGGAACCATATTTGTCAGGGTCAATAGGATGCAATGAGGGTTACTTTGCTTCTCAACTGAAGTGCTTTCTTCAGAAATTGAGGAATCAGAGGAAAGGGTGGGAAGGCATAAAGTAGTCCCGGGGGCCAATCATGTACTAGATCATCTCTCAGGGACTCTCCCTGGGGGGGGGGGAGTTAGGGCAAAGTAGCTGCTGCATTTGTGGTTGATGGGAAATGTGAATAGATTGCAGCAAGGGTGACCTCAGTGATGGAAAATCTCCGTCACTACTTTGGGATTGATGGACCACTCGTGAGGCAGGAAAATGCATCTGCTCAGCTTGTCTGCAATCACTTTGGAATTCCCAGGAATGTGCATTGCAACCAGAAAGCGGTTGGAGGCTATTGCCCATTGCCAAACTCTCATGCTTCTCAACACAATGGGTAGGATCTGGTTCCCCCCTGTTTGTTGATATACCAGATGATCGACATGTTGTCCGACTGGATAGCAAGTGTCCCCGATGGGAGGGCAGACTGGAATGCTTGCAATGCCAGAAGTACTGCCTAGGACACTGATATGCAAATTGGCCTCTAAGGGGGACCACGTCCCTTGGACTGTCTTTCCGTGAAAATGCCCCCCCTCCCACCAGGGAAATGTCCATGGTCACTAAGGCCTTGGGCGGAGAAGGTGGGAAGGGACGACTCCATTACATTTCTATCATCATCCACCAATTCAGATCTTGCTTGCAGCGGTTCATTATGCGGATTAGGTAGGACATGGGATGTGTCAATAGGGAGCACTGTGACACCAGCAGCCATTGCAGTAATCTCATATGGAGTCTTGCTAGAAGAACTATGGTAATCATTGCTGCCATTGAACTCAGCAGTTAAAGGACTGAATGAGCTGGGACTTTGTCCTGAGAGAGTATCACTCGGAGTTGAGATCTTAGTCTCTGAAGCCTGTAAACAGGAAGGGCAACCAGGCAAGACATTGTGTAGAATGTTGCTCCTATGAAATCTAGACTCTGAGTGTGTACTAGTTTTGACTTCTCTTCATTTATCACGATCCCTAAGAGTCATGCTAGGTGGAGAGTGTAGTGCAAGGCGAGAAGCAGTAGATGCTTCGTCGGGGAGGTAAGGAGCCAATCGTCTAGCTATAGACACATGCAAAATCCTTGCAGTCTAAAGTGAGCTGTTACTATTGCTATACATTTGGTGAACACTCTGGGGGCTGTGGAGAGACCAAAGGGGAGTGCTCAAGAAATGGGAAGACAGACTAAACCATGACCATCCGGAATTTGGTCTGTCTGATGAACTTGTTTAGGATGCTGAAATCCAAAACTGGCCTCCAGTCCCGTGTCTTTTTTGGCACTAAAAAGAACCTTGATTAAAATCTGGATTCTATCTTGTCTGGTGGGACTGTCTGGATGACTCTTTTTTGGAGCAGCTATTGAATTTCTTGTGCTGCTGTGTCCCTCTGACTGGGTGGAACATCGAGGATTCACTTTTGTGGCCTTTGGTAAAGATCAAAGGGAATGTGATAACCTCTGGTAATTATCATCTGTACCCAAAAATCTGTTGCTATGGAATGCCAGACTAAGTGGTGCAGAGAGAATCGGCCCCCAACTGCTTCCAGAGGCAAGCAATCGGGCCGCTCTTCAGGAGCACTGGTAGGGCTGCCCAGAAAGGGAATCACTGGACTCCTAGTTACATGGACCACCTCTGCCTTGAGGGGGATCTTCCTGATGAGTCCCCCCCCCCCGCCCAGGGGGAAAACTCACTACTGGTGTCACGGAAAGGGCTTTGGGATTTCCTGAACCACATCTTTCCACTCCACTGATTCCTAGAGTAGGATCATTGGGGAGTGGAAAAATGTATGCCCACAGCAGATAGGGTCTTGCCGTCCTTCTCACACCTGGCTAGCATGTCTTTAACTTTTGGACTGAAGAGAGAGGAAGCATCAATGGGAGCATTGATGAAGGAAGACTTGAAAGTGTCTGCAAAGTCACACAAGGGCATCTAGGCATGATGTCTCATGACAACACCTGCATCCACTGCTCTGGTCACCCCTTCAGTTGTATGTGCAATAAACGTCATGGACGAGTTAGATATAGATTCCAAGGTGACAAGCTGTGAAGCAACTTTGTCACGTACCTCATCAGAAACTGCTCCTGCTAAGGTCCCTGAGAGTTCCATGATCAGGTCTCTCTGGAAGTGGGTAAAATGTGCCAAATAGTTAAATGACTGTATGGCAAAGGTCGTTGAATCGTAAACCCGCTTCCCTATTCTGTCCATTGTCTGAGACTCCCTGTTTGGAGGATGGACAGCAGGACTCTCCCCTGTGAGTTCTATCCTTGTGGCTGCCATCACCACCATAGCATCTACTGCCAATCCTTTGGACCAATGGGGCTGATCCTCTGGAGGGGAGAGTATTGTGTCTGGTCTCCAGGGATTGGCTCAATGGTGTCAGGAGCCTTCCAGGCATGCTGCACAATGAGCTCGACCAACTCATCTACAGGCAGGGTCACCCAGGAAGCAGAGGGTCAAGCATGGAAAACCTGCAAGAATACAGATTCCTGAGAGGAAGGGTTGGTGGGCTTCCAGTCACCCCTCTGTTTCAGGATCTCCAGTATGTCTCCAAAGGAGACATCCTAAGGGGGGCAACCATGGGAACCCTTCCCCTTCATTGCAATCTGTATTTTCAGTTAGAGATTCCTCAGGGGAATCAATGTGCTTCCTCTGGCATGATCTCTTACGGGGTGGCTCTTCAGGGGGAATGCCTGAAGTGGACTCTGATGAGAGGGTGCCCAGCGGTAGGGTATCTTGCTGCTCCCGTGCCCAATGTCCCAGTGTAGTGGACTGTGTCAGCTGTGAACAAGAGGACATATATATATATATATATATATATATATATATATATATAAAATGTGACATTCCAGTGCCGAACGGGCCAACTGCGAGCCTGCCGAGGTAAGTGCCCTCTCCATAACCTGGAAGGTAGCCCCGCCTAAAGAGGGATGGGAGCCCGGAACCAAGAAAGACAACCTTGGAAGCAGGGTCGCACCTCACTCCGACGAGCCCGCCTCCAGGAAAGGAGCTACAAGAGGACTCAGAGCTGCCAAAAGCATCCGGAACCATAGACAGCGCCATAGAAAAAATTGATGCAGTACTAGGGGTCGCAGTGCTGACAGACTAGTCATGGTCTTGAGGGTGGATCAGTTCTGACTGAGCCGTGGTCCACAGGGTAGGTTCTGAAATCATGGTAAGATCTACCAGTGGAAGTGAAGAAGCTGGCACCAGGATAGGCATGTGCATCAAGGGCTCCAAGACCTGCGGGGAGGTTGAAGGAGGAACATAGTTTGGAGTCTGTGGAGAAAAACCCTCAGTTCCAGGTGTGAGGGAGGTCCTAGAAGGAGTTGGGATGCCTCTGGCTGCTAGGAGCTGATCCACAAGTCTCACTACTTTGAGCTCCAAAAGGCTCTTGGTGGAATGGGTTGACATCCTCTATGGAGATTCAGGCTGGTCAAGGAAAGGACATAGCTGTTGTCCAACAAAGAGGTCAACTGACAGAGAATATTGGGTCCCTGCCAGTGTCTCGACCTTCAGCACCATGGTCGGAAGACCAGAAGATTGTGATGATGGCAAGGGAGTGATCAGTTTTAAGGGAGAAAGTATTGTTGGTGCTGAGAAGGTCTGTGGTACAATGGAAGGGGTTGCTACCATGGGAATAGTAGTGGTTGTCAGTTCCATAGTCAAGGAAGGCACCATGGATGGAGTTTTAGCCTCCGGTGCTGAGATAGGTGTCGAAGTCATTTTGTCATGTTTCGGTTCCATATGAACCTGGGCCTTGGTGGTTTTTGATTCCTAGGAATGAGGAGATGATGACACTGAATGGCTCCTCTTCTTCATCTCTTATTTAGGAGGGGTTGAGACCTCCACCTCAGATAAAGCCTCCGGGAAAGTTTTTTTTTTTTAAGAAACCCTTTAAGATTAATTTGTTCTTGCACTCAGCTATGATGCAGGCACTAAAGCCCTTAGAGAGCTCGCATGGTTGAACCTTCAAATGTGGTACTTCCAGACAGTAGACATAGGATAGATGCCCATCAGAGTTTGGCATCTTCCTGCCACATTTATCACACTGTTTAGATCCAGTAGTGCCCTTCTTGTCAGCCATTATGAAAAAATCCAGTTAACAACAATTGAACAGTAATCAAACAGCGACTAAACAGTAATTAAACAAGAAGAAATATCCTTTCATGACTAAGTATATGCACACACGCACACAGAAAATGAAGGATTTTTTTTTTTTTAATTTATCAACAATGGTAAGTAGAAAATATACCCAAAGGGTAAAGGGAAGGGGAAAGAGAATACCAATGATGGTATTTAAATTACCAAAAAGGTAAGGGGAAGGGAGGGGCCTGTACCAACGATGGTACGAAGAAATACCAACAAGGAAAAAAAGGAAGGAAAAATTCACTCACACGGGAAGGAACTATCACCAACTATAAACAACTAAAATATAGGAGGAATATAGAAGATTATAAGGGTAAATTTGCAACAATTAAGAGAAAAAATGAAACACTTAGCTTGAGAGCTGACCTGACACATCTTGCAACTCTATGTGGCAAACGAGAGCTGAGGAGTTGAGGAGAGGGGCACTATGGGTAACCTTAGCTCGAGAGTTTTTTGGCTGGCGTGAGCTTGTTATATCGGTTGAGTCAGTTCCGAGGAGGGAACCGAGACCCATCTGTCATGAATGAATGAAGATTAACAACATCAAATCTATAATTTAGCTACAAAAATACTTGCTTGATGCCCTTTAGTACACATCTACAAATGAACCAAAACACTTTTGCACACAAGCTCCTGAAGCAGAATGACTACAAAGGCCTTTGCAGATAATATTTCATGTTACACAATTCTTTTTAAGCAACTCCTGGAGAGCATCATTTGAATGTCATCTGGAGTAATAACAGTCGACGCTGAATAACACATCCAAACTGCTTAAGGACAACCAGAGTAGAGGAGAGTTAGCCATGTCAAAAACAATGATAGAATTCAGAAATGCATGTGGCGTACTTACGGCACTTCTCAACAGTGCTGGGTAAAAATGTGTTCTTTGTTAAGTAGGGTCTAGAGTTTACCTTAAGGTAAGGACAGAGACAGACAAGATGGGCTAAGTTGGCATATCCATGCATATATTTATGTGTTCATGAAAACATGATCATCTAGTAGTAGCTCTCTTTTTCAGTTGGTGGCCTGCAGCAGGAATTACCAAACAAGGAATGTTAGACAGAGACTTAGGGTTCCTATAAATATAGTTCATGTCTCTACTGGGCTGGGCAGGTAAGTAATATGCAACTCCACCTCTTGCAAGAAAACAACAACATTTTAGACTGCCTGCTAGACAATGTAACACCAGAGTTCCAAGGTCTGGTTTGCCTCCTGTACTCCCTAAACTAATATAGCCAACTCTGGGGTTAAGCAACCTTGGGGCAAGTTAGAAGAAGAGCCAGGAAATGTTCAGCTGAAAAGTTCAGAATGCCTTGGTTTCACTGAAAGTCATGGACATAAATGAAAACTTATCAATGTTAGATTCCTCTTTTCTTGATAAGGGCACAAGAAATGCACAGCAAATGTTAAATGAGGCCTCACTGACATACTCTATCATGTTCCACTCCCATGAGTGCATTTTAAATTACTCAGCATCCTCTTGGCTCTTGCCACTTCTCTCACACTCTGCTTTTCATGGTTCATTTTGGCTGTGGTTGGTATGCTCTAGATCCTTGCATTTGCTATCACTGAAATTTCATTTTTATTTTCTGCCTATTAGCCTAACATTTGATGCCACTTTTAACCTCACTATCAATGGCCACAGCTCCTTTCTTTGTGGTATCAGCAAAAAATAAATAAAAATGATTTTATTCTATTTCATTTTTCATGTCATGTCCTGGTGTCTGATATGTATTTGACCAAGCCAACTTTGACAATAGCCATTGAGATACACCCACTGCAGTTTTTTTTTTTCTGAAAGCCCTGTCATTATTATCAGCATCAATATAATCTTCAGTGTTGTCCAAGCAGTTTACCATCAACTGCATCATCCTAAGCCCTGCTTCAAATCTTTTTTGTAGTACACTCGAGTGGGATTAGGTTGAAAGAAATTCTAAGAAATAAAACCACCACATCCATGGGTACCCTCCCTCCACATTTGTATTATGCCATTGTAGGCATAAAGCAGGTTTGTTTAACACATTAGTGAGTGGGCACGTGGTCTAATGGCTAAGTTGTTTGCCTTACAAACACAAGCTGCAGGGTTTGAGTCTCACAAGGGATAATTGGCTAGGCTTAAAATGACTCCCAAGGGCAGTTACTTTAGTACCAACCTATGATTAATTTGATTTAAACCCATGCAAATTCTGACCTACAACCTATTATCCCCTGAGCATGTTGCCAGACAATCCCTTATTATTTTGTTTTACTGCCTGCTGCAGTGAGCCTGGCTGTTGTATAGTGCCCAGGGTCACATCCTGTCCTCCTTATCATCTGCACCATCACTGCTAACACAGTGAACAATCCAATAAGCAATCCTACTTCCATTGACTCTGAGTATCATTGCAACAGCCCTATGACCCTGCTACTTGGCATCTTTTAGGCCTAGAAGCATTATATTCCTTATCCGCTTCATAGTTTCTCATCCAGCTGTTCCCCCTCCCACCACAGTGATTTCCATGCTAGCATTCACACCCCTAACTCACCTTTTTTAAACATCTTTATTGAATTATCACTTATGACATAAGCAAATTTACATTTATATAAAAGTAATCAAACAGTATTAACAAGTTTACGTTTACAAAATTATACTTCACATACATTGCTATATATATATATATATACATATATATATATATATATATATATATATATATCATAAAAGCTAAGCAACATTACATAAATTATTCAATCCCTGCCTTTTTTAAACAAGAATCATCTTTATTAAACCATCACTTACAACTTAGGCGATCATACATTTATATAAATGAAAACAAACCACAACGACACAATCCTATTTGCAAGCAAGCATTTTACATCACAAGCCTTACTAACACACTCCCAGTTGCAAACATTATACATCACTTATAATCTACCCAATCATTTTCAGTCAGTTCTTTTAAACTTCATTCCTCCCCTGTATGTATTATTCCCACAATTCCCATTTTTCCTATGTAGTGTGCTCATACCCTTTTCTAAAGATCTCACTTCCAGTTATTTTATCTCAGTTAGTATATTCACTACTTCTAGTACAGTTGGTTTAGATTTTATCCCTAACTTCAGCTTGATAAAAAATAATTCAAAGACTATATATTTAGATTCTCAGCATGACCCATTTCGAACTTATATATAGCTATATAAATGTGTGCATTACCCAATTACCCCATTTATCCACCCCATACTTTCTTTCTTTGCATATTCACTTTTTTATTTTTTAGCACTTTCTTTCGACTTTTCCTCTTATCCAAATTGTCTCGGTTAATCTCCCTCAGTTTTTCTTTTCATTTATGTAACCAATTTTCAACCCTTCTTCATATGCTTTTGTTTGCGCTTTCTCATAGCCCATCTACTTGTCCCCACAGCTTCACATCTGCCTGTGTTGTCCCTCTGTATGGTCTCTACCTTCTTGAAACTTGATCATTCTGCACCTGTACACCTGTCTTTTTTATTTTTTTTTACCTGCACCACTGTCTTTTTACACCATCCCATGAGTCCAACAGTGTAGAATGAGTTATATAGTGGAGCGGCTGGCACATAGTACTTGTACACTAACATCCACTTCCCTTCCCTCCTATGACCTTACACACCACCAAATCAGGAGTTTTTTTCTTTCTCAGGACTCTCCTTGATGTGCTGTTCAAACCCTGCCTGGTCCAAGGCCTCCATGATTAAATTTTCTCTTCACACATTTGAGATAGGTATCTTGCAAACTGCTCCTAGGTTCAAGTTCCGCATGACCACACCTTTTTCCTCCAGCCCTTTTGCTTATTCACTCTATGAGACGCTCCTTGGCAATTTACTCAAGCACCTGGTGGTCGATATACCAAGTTGATCTACTGTTATCACCATTTACTCCCTATTTTAAGTGCCAACCATACCTCTCAACTGTCCAGATTTTCGCAGAATGTTCAGATTTTTGCCTCATGTTTGGACGTGCTCCTCATAAAATTTGTGGTTTTCTGGTAAATCACTGAGGATTGAAGTCACTAAATCACATACAGTTGAGTTTCAGACTTTATAACCCTCAGCAAATTACTTCTGGTGAACCCTCAGCAAATGTATGCTAACACAAATCCTGATGCCCTGGCAAATTTCTAAGAGTAATATTTAAAATGTGTCCTTATGTTTGGGCCTTTGCCCTCCCATTAAGGCTTTGTGCAGATTGCTTAGGCTAAGTATTTCAGAGGTAAGGTGCCAAACTATTTGTTTTCCCTAGCTCAGCCTCACCGCCTTGCATATTGTGGAGGATACAATCAATAATCTCATTTCTGTATGCACTTCTGAGGCTCGGTATTATAAAACAGCACTTCATTGATAGAGAAAACCCTAACCCTAAGATGTATCATATTTATACACAGGTTAGGGGGAAAACGGAAGTCCTCCTGTTTATTTAGTCAGAATGTAAACATACATTTTGACTGTTTTGTCCCGTGGCATCAAAACTGCATACCCATGATTCACTGAGCCAAAATACTTTGCTTTTATTGTATTGTTTTGGTATTTTCTAAGTTAATACATGATGTCCCAGAGGTCATTTACTCAGAACACTTACACTGTAAGTTGCACCAGGATATGAGGTTGGAATTGCTAGAGTAGCATATAGTATGCTCAGGGTCACCTGGTATCTGTATGAACTCAAATAACTAAGTGCAAAATTGTTGATAGATGTGAATTGCTGTTCTGCAGTAGATATTATATTACATTTGACCTCCACGTTTCTAATAAATACAGAGAAGTCCGTTAATCTGTAGACTGCATATGCTTGCCAAATTTATACAATTACAGTATTTTACTTGCTTCAGTAGCAGAAAAATTTGCAAATTATCATGATGCTGAAAGAGTGAAAATGAGAACAGAACATTACAAACCACTAACTTAAAAAAGTGGTGGGAAAGCAGGAAATCATTACAAAACTGTACAAGCTAAACAAACAAAAAGGGACTTGTGGTTCATAAAATTAACTCCAGTAAACAAAAAGGAATTACTCACACAGCATGGCAAATGAAAGGTTTTCCATTTGAATGCAAGTAGGTATATGGCTGACCCTAACTATAATGTCACATCATCAGCACTTAGCAGATTTATACTCACCTTTCATTCTCAGGTATAACCAGAGGCTTCCTGCCATGTTCATGTTTTTGCCTCCCTTCACGTTTTTCCCTATCTCTAATTTCCTGCAAAAAAAAATTGCATTAGTTGCATGCACTAAGCTGTTTTATTATTCATCCATCCAGTTGTACTAGACACATTTATGACCACATGAACAGCCACCACCATCCACAGAGTTTATTAGGCAATTAGGGGAGAGAAAGTGGTTGGAAAAGCTCACATTAACAAAGGAGAACATGCAGACTCTTCACAGAAAACACCTCAGACATAAACCAAACTACAGAACCTCTTGATGTGATGCAGCAAGGCTATGCAGTGAACTACTATGCCACTGTGCCACACAGACAGACAGACAAACAGATATATAGACACAAACACACAAGCATATGCACACACAAGTACACAAACGAGCACATGCATAGACCAGTCAGTACAATTATACTGGTGATTTCACTGAGATATCCATTACTTTAACATGGAATTGAAAATTAAAACAAAAATCTGAATGTTAAAGGAAATTGGGAGTTGGAAATCTAACTTGTGTGTCTCCAGGCTGACAAATAGTGAAAAAACTAACCCAGCCAGTGTTCCTGGTTATGAAGTGTTCATACTCAGACTTAATGCAATCACAAATATGAACCCAAGCCTTCCTTACTGGTGGATTAAGCTAGCCAACAAATACCAAAGAAACCTCATGTTTCTGAGGGCCACTTTTCCAGAAATGAACATTTCAAACTTGAGTTAAAGGTAATGTCTTGACCATCACTTGATGGAATTGTATTGTCTCCTGCTCATCATCACACAAGGGCACAATGACTCTTTTTTCATTGACAATGTTCTAGCAGTACTGAGTCAATGGCTCAAGGATTCAGCTCCTAACTCCAGTGCATGGTCTTGTCAGTTCTTCTGTTTTATTTCACTATCTATTGAAAACATCAGAAAGACAATGCATCTTGGTACACAAAGACACACAAGGACATCTAGTTAACTGCAATACATATCCTTTATAATAAACAAACAAGCACACCAGCATGCAATGCTATTTTCTATGAAATAATAGAAGTGTTTGTAGAAAATGTTATTTGTGCAATATTTTGTCAAACTTCTCTCAAGTGATAATGTTCACATTACAAAAAAACAGCAATAAAGCGAACAGTGGCAGCATTATCAAGTTTATTTGAAAAGCATCACAATCACATTTAAATTCTCTGGTTGATGCTTCCTGTGAAGCAACTGTGCTGAGTGAAATATAGCCTTGATGCCAAAGGTATAATTCCCATCTCCTTGTTACTGCACTAAGCATGTTTGGTGTGACGCCACTGATTTTCAAAGTTAAAGAATTAAAAAGTTGTGAAATGCCTGCTATTCAGTCTAGAGAACTGAGGCTGAAGGGTTTCAAAGAGTTTGGTGGAAGTAGTCAGGATAATGAAAAGCTGTACATTGTCTTAAATGGATAACTCACGGACTGCATGTGGGGTAAGGATGGGTTGTGAAGAACAAGTGGTTCTACCACGATTTCAGCAACATGTTTCAACAACAGCTTGTGCACGAAACTGCTAACTTAAGAAAGAGGTTGAAATTTGATTGTAACTTACCTAAAGAAAATAAAGTATTTGCACACGTATGGCTGGTAGTGCAAACAAGTGGAGGTCATATCAGTGATGTTAAGTGACCAACATTAAATCACACTGTTGATTCCAAGGATCAGACATTTTAATGCCTTTATTAGTAAAACAAAGGAAAGCAAATAACATGAATATATATGGTGCTTGTGAAATGACACTGTGAGACTTTAACGGTATTAAATATTCTCCCTTTGTCTGCATGGGTTTTGCCACATCCTACAATTTCCTCCCATACTCCAAAAATATGCTGGTGAATTGGCTATTCTAAACTGTCTTCCTAGGGTGCTATTTATCACAAAGTAACATCAAATCTAATCTCTGTTACATTAAAGAATTGTTAGAAAGTTGAAAGTCCTTCTATTTTTCCCTTGAGTTCTGCATCTCCTTCAGTTTTATGCAGTTATCTGCCCCACTTCTCTGCCATTCCTGATTCTGAGGTCACTGAAGGGTTTGAGCATTATAGCCCTCTTATTTCAACTGCATCCAGGCCACCAGACAGTTTCAATAAGAACTTCAGTACTTCTGTGTTTCCCTGTATGCCAGTGAAAAGACATACAGCAGTCATTTAAAGCCTACTGTCAAGTCACTCGGAGGAAGCATCCACTAAAGGATTCCCATTTTCTACTAATGGAATCAAACAAATATTGTATTTCCTATTTGCAACACTCTGACTTCAGCCATTGCTGATATCAGCTTGGATTCTATGATGACATTTCTGAACAGTGTCATTTCACATGGCAAGTTCCTATACTGGCTCAAAATCTTGCTTTTGAGTCCAGTCTGTCAGGCTCTGTTTGTTTCAGTGTCCACTGACATCAGTCCTGGCCATTTTATCACAGCTGAAGTTAGTTTTGCACCAGTTTAAATGGCACCCAGTGAGGCAGCAGCTGTTGGAAGTTATCCAGTGGAAGACTGTCGCAGACAGTAAACATGAAGATGGAGTTTTGTGGCTGTAGATTCCAGAAAGCCCCATATCAGCTAATATGAGGCACCAATTCCAAGCCTGCTGGCTTTCACACACAGATCTAGCCTTCTTCCCTTTCTGACACCAGTTAGATTCATTTTTCTCCAATCCCGTTACAGAGTCAGATGATAGTACCTCCTACTTCTCACATACAGCTTCCACCACCACCTCCCACTATTAAAAACATATTCCACTTCCTTTTGCAAGTGACCCAAGATGTACTTGATGCAGAAGCCAAGGCTCCTGAATGCCATGTACCTGAGTAACCAGCTACTTCTTTTAGGTGGGCAAGACATGTGGAAGCTAAGGATAACCTAAAGCCACATGACACATTACAGGAATAGTGTTTGGCATTATCTAAAAGCATAATCTTATCTTCCTGATACATGTATCAAATATGGATATCGAAAATATATGTCTGGTAGATGAACTTGGCAAAACCTAAAAATATAAACAGCCCTTTGTGCCTATAAAAATAAATAAATTATGCATTATCTTCACTTTAAAACAACCAGAAATATGAAATTTCATCAATAAGGAATCTAAAGATACCATGGAGTTTGACATATATGTATGCGTATATATATATATATATATATATATATATATATATATATACATATATATATATACATATATATATATATATATATATATATATATATATATATATATATAGTTTCACTTTTAATCTCGAAATGCTGAATTCTCGAATTTCAGCATGTCGAGACTATAAAGCCGAATTTCAAAATGTGGAAAGTGCATAATGGCTTTACTTTACGTGACGTGCAGTGTTTACGTTGGATGTAGTTTGATGTGGTGTATGGATTTGCATGGAGTGTAAGGTAAGTGACTGTTTTTTAACGGTTTTGGCTGGCAGTTTGAGTGTGTGTTAGATTGTTTTTAAGTTGTATGTGTGGGTTAGGGAAGGTAGGTTAACATATGTGAGTGTAATTGTTGGATGTGTTGGTGTTTGTGTATGTGTGATGTGTGTGTGTGTGTGTGTGTGTGTGTGTGTGTGTGTGTGTGTGTGTGTGTGTGTGTGTGAGTGTGTGTGTGTGTGTGTGTGTGTGCGAGGAACTGTGGAATGTCTAGGTGTGAGTGTTCTGTCTGTTACTGTTTGTGCAATCTCGGAGTTAGTATATATAAGTATGGGGTGCACGTGAGGGGTACAGGGGGAGGCTTGCCCCCCTGCTTTTGTGTAGTGTAGGTATTTGCGTGTTTGGTGTTTTCATTTTTTGTATGCATTTGTTTTGTGGTGTGGGTGTTGTGGTTTGTGTGTGGTATGGTGCATGCTGTGTGTCTGGGTTTATGGCTTCGGGTTTGTGAAGTTTTAGTTTTGTACGGTTTCGGCTTTATGGTCTCGAAATGCTGAAATTCGAGATTTCACACACACACACACACACACACACACACACACACACACACACACACACACACACACACACACACACCACAGTCACAACACACACTTACACACACTAAAGCCCCTCACAAACACACTTACACACACATACTTACCTGAACCACAACACCAGAAGCGCTAACTCCAAATCCCTTAACATCGGGATTTTGAATTTCGCGCTTTTGGTCTTTCGGTAATGTGGGGTTTCGGCTACATGGTCTCCAGCTTTTGAAATTCGAGATTTCAAGCATTCGAGATTCAGTAGTGTTCCCATACACACACACACACACACACACATATATATATATATATATATATATATATATATATATATATATATATATATATATATATATATACATGAGTATAATCGTTGTTGTTTAATTATGAAAATGAATTGAAAAGTTGTTTGCACGTAAGCAGTTGCACGGCTCAAAAAGGCATGATACAAAAAACAAATGGATGAGCCAGCAAAACCAAACCCCATAAAAATAATTTATTGAATATTATAAGGACAGCAAAAAAGTGCACAAACCGGTTTCTGCTCGTATACACAAACACAGCCTTCTTCAGTGTGAAACAAGTATACTTTAAGCATGCCTTTATATAGAGTGTAAATCAATCTGATTGGTTATTTTAGAATTTGTCATTCAAACCGGGTGGGAAAAGCCCACCCAGCTTAACAATCCATTTTTTCTCTTTTGAATTGAGTAATGCATGCCAACCTGTTTTATTGGATTTTTTACCCTTAATAATATCGATGATTGTAAACGTGAAGGATGCTGAGGGATGTATTAAATGATGTTTGTATAAAGCATTATTGAGTCTGCCCTTTTTAATGTTACTGATATGCTCAGAAATTCTTAATCTAAGTGGTCTGGATGTTTGACCTATGTAAAATGCTCCACATGAGCATGTAGCTAAATAAATCAGCCAATCTGAGCTGAAATTTGCAAAAAATTTTATCTCATAAAGCTTGGAGGTATTTCTGCTAGTGAATTCTTTGGTTTTTGAAACTTTACAACAATTGGAACAATGTCCACAAGGGAAACAACCAATTAGTATGGCGCCTGTCAGTGTGCTTTGAATGGGCTCATGGTTTTGTGAATTGTGTCCATGTTTGTAATGACTGAATGTACTCCCCAAATTCTTACCTTTTCTGAATGAAAAAGAACATCTATTGGAAATAATGGGAGATAAATCAGTGTCATATTGTAATATGTTCCAATGTCTGTTGACACTCCGAATGAGGTTGTCAGTGTTCCTACCATATGTGGAAGTAAATCTGAGAGGTTGATTGGAAGGAGTATTCTTTGACTTATAAGTTAGTAAGTCCATCCTGTCCAAATGACCCACATGATATATAGCGTCAGAGACATGGCCCATTTTGTATTTCCTGTTCTTAAATCTGTTGATAAGATCTTTGCTGTGTTCTCCATATGACACATTATCCGAACAAATGCGTTTCAATCTGATGAATTGTGATTTGGGAATGTTTTTGCATATGTGTGGAGGATGGAAACTACTGGCGTGTAGGATTGTATTATATTCAGGATGTTTTCTGAATATCTGTGTTTCCAAAGTATGGTCAGACAATCTGTGGATAGATACATCTAGAAATGTGATGTTGTTGAAATCATAATGTAGGTTGAAGTTTATACCCCATCGATTATTATTCAGGTATTCAACAAATTCATACAGATCTTGCAGATCACCTTTCCATACAGCCCAGCAATCATCAAGGTAACGTCGCCATATATCTAGATGTTCAAGATAGATGTTCTTACTAGTGTCATATATGAGATCCTTCTCCAAATACGCCATAAAAAGATCTGCATAAATTGGTGCAAATGAGGAGCCCATAGCAGTACCTTTAGTTTGCCAATAGCAGACGTCTTCATAAAAGAAAACATTGTTGGTTAAAACATATGAAGCCATATCCAATAGGAATTCGTTAAATTCACATGTATATAATCCCGAAGTTTGTAATCAGTAGGATAAAGATTCTAATCCTCCAGAGTGTGGTATGTTGGTGTATAAAGCACTAACATCCAAGGTACACATGCACCATTCTGGTTCTAGTTGTGTATCTGAAATGATTTGTAAAAAATTAGTGGTATCCTGCAGACGTGAACGGATGAGTGTCAACAAAGGTTTCAGTTTCTCAGTCAGGAAAAGGGACAGGGGTTCAGTGAAATATCCCCTGCCTGATACAATGGGTCTCCCTGGGGGGTGTCTGGGGTCCTTGTGTATTTTGGGCAAGAAATATATGTATTGATTAGATGGGTCTTGTACTGAAAGTTGATGCATAAGGTTAGAATCAATGATGGAGGCATCCCTGGCATATGTAAGAAATTCAGAAATTTCTTTCTGAAATTTAGGTGTTGGATTTATAACCATTTTGGAATAATACTTTGCATCAGATAGTTGTCTAAGAGCTTCATTGTTATAGTCTTCCCAATTTAGAACCACTACAGCACCCCCTTTGTCGGCTGAAATTATGACGATGTCATGATTGTTTTGTAGATGTTGAATAGCTTGTTGTTCAGCCCTCGTAAGGTTGTTTGATCGGGTATCAAATGGGGAGTGTGAATAATGTAAGTCCTGGAGAACATTATTTTGAAACTGCAAAACAGCAGGGTGCATGGGGTGGTTGAATGTAGACTTATGATATGTGAATTTTTGTATAGACTCGCAATCATCGGAACAACCAAAAAACAATCTTAAGTTCAATAATCAACAAAATGAGGAAACATCCTGTGCAAAAGAGTCTTCAGTAACAAAAAATCCTGGTACAAATGATAAGCCTTTATTAAGAACATTGGTTTCCAAAGGTGACAAATCATAGTTAGACAAATTTAAAACATTGTTATATGTATGTGATACTACTTCGTCATTGCCATTTGTAGAAGACTCTGTATGTCTGACACCACCTTTGTGTTTTCTCCCCCCTTTCTTATACCTGGTCCTAAAGGGATATTAGTCAATGATCTCTTGGGGGTGGGTGAGCCTGCTGCAATCTGCACGTCACTCTCGGGGCCAGAAAATGGTTCCTCGGTAGACGAACCAGTGTGAGAAGTCCAATTATTTTTCAATATAGATTTTGGTCTTTTTCTTTTAGTAGGACGGCTATGTGGGATATTGAATTTTACCTGTTTCTTGATTGTGCTAAAAGGATTATTGCCCTGGTAATCAGAGATATCTCTACTAAACTTATGTATTTTTTTAGTTTTCAGTTGTGTCTCCAAAGTCTTGAGATCAGAAACCACTTTGGTCAAATGTTTTGCAAAAAAAGACTCTTTCTCAAAAGGTTTCACATCATTGGCCAAGGATAAAACAGTATTGATTTCTTTATCAATTGTACGCTCATAATATTTGTTTAGTGCTTCAACAAATGCCATACTAGATTTGTGTTGGATATCTGCCCATTCGGACGATAAATCATCATCTATTTTGGCAACTAAGGGTTGAATTCTGACCCTTAGGCCTCGAGGCGTGATATTTTTGGCAATGTATGCCTTGAAAAGTTTGGCATGCCATACATTGGAGCGTAAAGACCTTATATGCTTATGGAGTTTCTCAAAGGCCAGATTACAGGTGGTCTCTGATCCCAGTGGTTCAGTAGTGTTGGAACTATCATGGGTTGAACCCAAGCCAAAAGCACACAGATCCTCCCAATCTGAGGAGAGTCCGGACACTAGACTAAGTAGATCCATATTGGTCTATAAGAAAAAATATATATATGTAGATGGACAATAATAGCAGAAAAGCTACGTCCAGAAAAGGAACAATAATAGACACAAGTAGAGACTACGTTCCTGATAAATGTCTATGCCAGAACTCAGGGTTCTAAAAAAGAAAAAAATGATTATAGATATTTGGAAGACACACTGAGAAACCAAATTGGTTTAGCGGAATTATCAGTCAAATAATATGACATATATCCGAAAACCAGAGGCAATAACATAAAATGTCCCAAAAATATAAAGACCAAGCAGTTATGCTAATATCAAAAAATATGTATTTTTACTGCTGGCATAAATGGAATGACAGCAAAAGATTGAATGCTGAGTATAGGTGGAAGCACCAAATGTGTAGCCAACAGGAAAGTTCAGGTGTTGCTAATGGCCTAAGGTACTCAAACTGTATTAAAGTTGAGTAAAAAAGTATAAAAGTGAAAATCAGATAAATGCTCAAAATATCAAAGAATGATCAAGTCCATAAACAAGAAATGTATCATACAAAAATGTAGAGATCTTATGAAATCCAAATAATCTCCATTGCGAAAATATTTGGATAAGATCATAAATGCATAGCAAAAAAAGTATACATTTCAAATATGAACATGATTCAACCTCATGATGTAGGTATACACTATAATGAAAAATAGTAATGTGGCCTGATAGATTTAGAGAGAATCCAAGGCTGTGGATATCAAATCCTAGTTGGACAAAAAACAACTCATATGATATAAAAGTAAGTTGTAACCATTGAATAACCTAATAGAAATATCAGATTAACTTTGGATCATAGCCCCCAAAATTATAAAATTTGGGATGTATTCATAGATGTGATTTTAAGTCAAAAAGAGACTCAAAAGAAGGGGACCAGTTATAAAGTATGGTACTATGTCCAAAAAGCAGGCTAGAAAGAATAATTCAATGTAACATAGTAAGCCCACATCTAATAACAAAGTAGTTAACCACACTGTGCACAAAAATTCCAACTGTTTTTGTTTTATAACAAGAGATAATTAGCTTCAAGCAATAAAATGCCTAAGTATGTTATCAGAAATATTCAGTGAACCAACAAGTCAAAGTCACAATATGCATGAACTAAAATAAAATGACATATCATAAAGTGCTTATTTGGTCCAAGTAAATAGTATAAGCAATAAACTCAGATTAAATATATATGATATAAATCCAAGGAATGTAATCCCAAATACAAGTCCTTCTTTTCGGTCTTGGTAGTTGAAAAAAGGGGATGCCAGTTATGCTGATGTTCATCTAGTTCAAAAAATGGTGATAATGTTCGAAAACACTAGTATTGCCCAATACACATAGACATCCAAACACAGAGTTGGTCCAAAAAGAAGCGACTGCCTGTATTTAATCTGTTGCTTATAAAAAAGAATTGGTTCAATATTGTTATTGCATAAACACAAAAAAGCACATAGTGACACATGCACCAAATAGCTAAACTGTTGTTGGAATACGAAGCACAACCCAACTGAGTAGTTAAACCAGAAAATTATGCTACTGGAATGCAAGTATGGCTAACACAAATAATGTATAGGTATAATAATCACATAGAGTCCAAACAAGTCAGTCACAATTGAATATATTGAGTCGCTGGTAAATATTTCCAATATAATGTCAAAAAATGGCCACCAGATCTGATTGTGATCCCTTAGCATAGAAAATGGCATAGATGTCGAAGAAACGCTGATGCGAAGGATTACATACATTGCCAAGGCCAAAAGTTATTATTCGTAAAATCGCATGAGGGTTTGCTCCAAGGAAAAGTAGTTATATGAGCTGTAGAAACTCCTCATCAGGAATATCACTCAAAATAAGAAAGAGAAAATGTATAGAATTAGCCAGGCCAAAAACTCACTTTGAAGTACTCCACATGCGTTAAACACAACCTGAGAGGTTCGACTGATGAATCATTCCGAATATGGCAAGAATAGATGGCAAAAAAATATAATCCAACTGTAGTACTCTCCCAACGACAAAGCTGGCACCAGGAAACTTCGAAAACCACCAGAGAAAGGGCTCCGAGAGTGAGCCTGGAGATTGCAGCCTGCTCACATCGAAACCAAAACCCCAACTGGAAGCAAAGACAAATTGCGTGGGCGGGACTTCCTTAAATGCACGCAAACAGTAACAGACACCAAGCCTTCAACAAGGCAAGCAGAAAAAATGCAAATGAAATAGCTGCAGACACTGAAGGGTTTAGAAAGTGTCAAATTCTTGTAGTCAAAAGGGCAAATGAGTAGATAAATAGGGCAAGTATATCAAAGAAATATATTATTCAACACAATAAAATTGTGATATTCTTGTACCAAAAAACAGGATGGGAATCCCTATTCATAGAATGGGATAAGACAAGGGATGAGATAACCCGTGTAAGGGATATAAAAGTCTATAAGTATATACAAAGGCAGTCCTTATAAATCAAAAATATGGATGAGCAAAAGCTTGGTGATAAACAAGCTTAAGAATATATATATAAAATATATATATATATGTAACTGGGGTAGGGCTTACAGCAAACATAGAAATCAAGTCATGAATTGAAAAGTTGTTTGCACGTAAGCAGTTGCACGCTCAAAAAGGCATGATACAAAAAACAAATGGAAGAGCCAGCAAAACCAAACCCCATAAAAATAATTTATTGAATATTATAAGGACAGCAAAAAAGTGCACAAACCGGTTTCTGCTCGTATACACAAACACAGCCTTCTTCAGTGTGAAACAAGTATACTTTAAGCATGCCTTTATATAGAGTGTAAATCAATCTGATTGGTTATTTTAGAATTTGTCATTCAAACCGGGTGGGAAAAGCCCACCCAGCTTAACAATCCATTTTTTCTCTTTTGAATTGAGTAATGCATGCCAACCTGTTTTATTGGATTTTTTTACCCTTAATAATATCGATGATTGTAAACGTGAAGGATGCTGAGGGATGTATTAAATGATGTTTGTATAAAGCATTATTGAGTCTGCCCTTTTTAATGTTACTGATATGCTCAGAAATTCTTAATCTAAGTGGTCTGGATGTTTGACCTATGTAAAATGCTCCACATGAGCATGTAGCTAAATAAATCAGCCAATCTGAGCTGCAATTTGCAAAAAATTTTATCTCATAAAGCTTTTAGCTTGGGTTCAACCCATGATAGTTCCAACACTACTGAACCACTGGGATCAGAGACCACCTGTAATCTGGCCTTTGAGAAACTCCATAAGCATATAAGGTCTTTACGCTCCAATGTATGGCATGCCAAACTTTTCAAGGCATACATTGCCAAAAATATCACGCCTCGAGGCCTACGGGTCAGAATTCAACCCTTAGTTGCCGAAATAGATTCATAGGTTCATAGGTTGGTACTAGGCTATCAGCCCTAGGGCCTATACAAGCCTAGCCATAACAATTCCCTGGCTATTTCTTCCCACATTATTTACTTTCCTGGACCCCTGTCTAGCAGGGCGACTGACGTGATCCCTGGGGTGAATTTCCTTTCTCCCATCCAATTGTCAAGGTTCCTCTTGAAGAGGTCCAAAGAGGCACTCTGCTTGACGTGTATGGGCAATCTATTCCAGAGTCTGGGGAGTCTCTAGGTCAGGAACCTATCCCTCCAGCATGTTTTGTTTATTGTGATGACAAGGTTTAGATCCCTGGAGCGTGTAGCTCTGAGGGATTGGGATTTCTTTAAGTGTAGCATGTCCAACAGCTCTGGGTTTGACATGGCCTTGTATGTTAAGCAGAGATCGCCTCTGAGTAGACGATATGCGACAGAGTATAGCTGGAGTTTTTTAAGGCGGTCAGTGTAGGGCATCTGCTTTAGGCCTGTGATTCTTTTAGTGAGGTATTTCTGAGGCCTTTCCAGTTGTTGCAGATGTCTTGAGAGGTACATACCAAATGGGGCGTTGTATTCTATAATGGGTCTAATGAGGGATGAGTACAGTGGGACAATGACCTCCTTCTTTCTGGATGAAAAGCCCTTCATGATGAGGTGTGCCACATAGAAGGATTTCCTGACTGTTGTGGCGATGTGGTTATCGAAGGTGAGACCACTGTCCACCTGTGTCCCTAAGTCTCTTATCACACTTTCTGTGTTTAGTGTACTGCCACCTATATGGTAATTCATGGATACATGTTTTTCCCAAAGGGATAACAATACATTTCTTGGCATTGAGCTTGAGCCCATGGCTCTGGCACCAAGCATCTGTTTCTGTAAGGCCCTTTTGTAGAGTATCCACATCATTTGGGGATTCAATAATGGCTCCCAGTTTGCAGTCATCTGCAAACTTTGTTAGCCAGAGTCCCTTAGTGTTGACCTGTACTTCAGAGAAGTAGATGCCAAACAAGAGCGGCCCCAGGACTGAACCCTGAGGTACTCCACTTGTCACTTGTCTGGAGCTGGATTTGGAGTCGGCTACTTTTACAGTGTGAGTTCTATCAGTAAGCCATTTAGCAACCCATTAAGTGATGATGATTTATCGTCCGAATGGGCAGATATCCAACACAAATCTAGTATGGCATTTGTTGAAGCACTAAACAAATATTATGAGCGTACAATCAATAAAGAAATCAATACTGTTTTATCCTTGGCCAATGATGTGAAACCTTTTGAGAAAGAGTCTTTTTTTGCAAAACATTTGACCAAAATGGTTTCTGATCTCAAGACTTTGGAGACACAACTGAAAACTAAAAAAATACATAAGTTTAATAGAGATATCTCTGATTACCAGGGCAATAATCCTTTTAGCACAATCAAGAAACAGGTAAAATTCAATATCCCACATAGCCGTCCTACTAAAAGAAAAAGACCAAAATCTATATTGAAAAATAATTGGACTTCTGACACTGGTTCGTCTACCGAGGAACCATTTTCTGGTCCCGAGAGTGACGTGCAGATTGCAGCAGGCTCACCCACCCCCAAGAGATCATTGACTAATGTCCCTTTAGGACGAGGTATAAGAGAGGGGGGAGAAAACACAAAGGTGGTGTCAGACATACAGAGTCTTCTACAAATGGCAATGACGAAGTAGTACCACATACATATAACAATGTTTTAAATTTGTCTAACTATGATTTGTCACCTTTGGAAACCAATGTTCTTAATAAAGGCTTATCATTTGTACCAGGATTTTTTGTTACTGAAGACTCTTTTGCACAGGATGTTTCCTCATTTTGCAGATTATTGAACTTAAGATTGTTTTTTGGTTGTTCCGATGATTGCGAGTCTATACAAAAATTCACATATTATAAGTCTACATTCAACCCCCCCATGCACCCTGCTGTTTTGCAGTTTCAAAATAATGTTCTCCAGGACTTACATTATTCACACTCCCCATTTGATACCCGATCAAACAACCTTACGAGGGCTGAACAACAAGCTATTCAACATCTACAAAACAATCATGACATCGTCATAATTTCAGCCGACAAAGGGGGTGCTGTAGTGGTTCTAAATTGGGAAGACTATAACAATGAAGCTCTTAGACAACTATCTGATGCAAAGTATTATTCCAAAATGGTTATAAATCCAACACCTAAATTTCAGAAAGAAATTTCTGAATTTCTTACATATGCCAGGGATGCCTCCATCATTGATTCTAACCTTATGCATCAACTTTCAGTACAAGACCCATCTAATCAATACATATATTTCTTGCCCAAAATACACAAGGACCCCAGACACCCCCCAGGGAGACCCATTGTATCAGGCAGGGGATATTTCACTGAACCCCTGTCCCTTTTCCTGACTGAGAAACTGAAACCTTTGTTGACACTCATCCGTTCAAATCTGCAGGATACCACTATTTTTTTACAAATCATTTCAGATACACAACTAGAACCAGAATGGTGCATGTGTACCTTGGATGTTAGTGCTTTATACACCAACATACCACACTCTGGAGGATTAGAATCTTTATCCTACTGATTACAAACTTCGGGATTATATACATGTGAATTTAACGAATTCCTATTGGATATGGCTTCATATGTTTTAACCAACAATGTTTTCTTTTATGAAGACGTCTGCTATTGGCAAACTAAAGGTACTGCTATGGGCTCCTCATTTGCACCAATTTATGCAGATCTTTTTATGGCGTATTTGGAGAAGGATCTCATATATGACACTAGTAAGAACATCTATCTTGAACATCTAGATATATGGCGACGTTACCTTGATGATTGCTGGGCTGTATGGAAAGGTGATCTGCAAGATCTGTATGAATTTGTTGAATACCTGAATAATAATCGATGGGGTATAAACTTCAACCTACATTATGATTTCAACAACATCACATTTCTAGATGTATCTATCCACAGATTGTCTGACCATACTTTGGAAACACAGATATTCAGAAAACATCCTGAATATAATACAATCCTACATGCCAGTAGTTTCCATCCTCCACACATATGCAAAAACATTCCCAAATCACAATTCATCAGATTGAAACGCATTTGTTCGGATAATGTGTCATATGGAGAACACAGCAAAGATATTATCAACAGATTTAAGAACAGGAAATACAAAATGGGCCATGTCTCTGACGCAATACATGATGCGGGTCATTTGGACAGGATGGACTTACTAACTTATAAGTCAAAGAATACTCCTTCCAATCAACCTCTCAGATTTACCACCACATATGCTAGGAACACTGACAACCTCATTCGGAGTGTCAACAGACATTGGAACATATTACAATATGACACTGATTTATCTCCCATTATTTCCAATAGATGTTCTTTTTCATTCAGAAAAGGTAAGAATTTGGGGAGTACATTCAGTCATTACAAACACGGACACAATCCACAAAACCATGAGCCCATTCAAAGCACACTGACAGGCGCCATACTAATTGGTTGTTTCCCTTGTGGACATTGTTCCAATTGTTGTAAAGTTTCAAAAACCAAAGAATTCACTAGCAGAAATACCTCCAAGCTTTATGAGATAAAATTTTTTGCAAATTGCAGCTCAGATTGGCTGATTTATTTAGCTACATGCTCATGTGGAGCATTTTACATAGGTCAAACATCCAGACCACTTAGATTAAGAATTTCTGAGCATATCAGTAACATTAAAAAGGGCAGACTCAATAATGCTTTATACAAACATCATTTAATACATCCCTCAGCATCCTTCACGTTTACAATCATCGATATTATTAAGGGTAAAAAATCCAATAAAACAGGTTGGCATGCATTACTCAATTCAAAAGAGAAAAAATGGATTGTTAAGCTGGGTGGGCTTTTCCCACCCGGTTTGAATGACAAATTCTAAAATAACCAATCAGATTGATTTACACTCTATATAAAGGCATGCTTAAAGTATACTTGTTTCACACTGAAGAAGGCTGTGTTTGTGTATACGAGCCGAAACCGGTTTGTGCACTTTTTTGCTGTCCTTATAATATTCAATAAATTATTTTTATGGGGTTTGGTTTTGCTGGCTCTTCCATTTGTTTTTTTTTTTTTAACTATAAAAATGCAAATATTTCAGAGCAGGTTAAGTTAAGATTTGGACTTACTTTTTCAAGAAAAAAAATAAAATATTGGAAATTACCTGTTTTCTTTTCATTTTCTGATGAATAAACGGATGTGTTTGTGGTGGCTTGTTATCAACTTTACATTTAGCTGAAAAAAAGAACAATTAAAGAAAATATATTTTACATAACCAACCAGAAAAATGAATCTATTTCATAAATGAATGACTTCAGAAAAGGCAATAGCAGCTACATCTGCTTAGTAACTGTACCAGGAACATTTCTTCCAGGAACTCAGCTGAAAAATGACACTGGCGAAATGGGCATTCCCCAGACAAAAATGTAAGTAAATAGAGAAAGAAAGAAGTGATATATGCTCAGTCATACTCTGATATGGATGCATACAAAATATAACTTCCATAATTCACAGGCATCAACTGCTCATCTACTACAAGACTAACTAGTTATGCAGTAATGCATGTCAGGTGTGTGACCTGTGGCTGCATTTACCAGTAATGCGTGTCACAGGTGTTAGCTGTGGCTACATTTACTAGTAATGCATGTCACAGGTGTTAGCTGTGCCTACATTTACCAGTAATGCATGTCAGGTGTGAGCTGTGGCTGAATTTACCAGTACTGCATGTCAGGGGTGTCAGCTGTGGTTGCATTTACCACTAATGCATGTCAGGGGTGTTAGCTGTGGCAACATTTACCAGTAATGCATAGCAGGGCTATGAGATGTGGCTGCCTTTACCAGTAATGCATAGCAGGGGAGTGAGCTGTGACTGCATTTATCAGAAATGCAGAGCAGGAGTTTGAAATTTAGACACATTTACCAGTAATGAATAGCAGGGTTGTGAGTTGTGGCTACATTTACCAGTAATACATAGCAGGGCTGTGAACTGTGGATGCATTTTCCAGTAGTGCATAGCAGGGGTGTGAGCTGTGGCTATATTTACTGGCAATACTGGAATCCCTGTATTCTTCCCTTATAAGACTCATTATTGAGTACAGTGCCCCTTTCGCATGTACCTCACAAAGTACATGCAGTAGCTGGAGAAACCACAGAGGTTTATCCTCCAGAGAATCCAGGGCCTCAAACATTTACCCTACGCAGATAGACTAAAAGCCCTGTCCCTCTACTTAGTTTCATACAGACTCCTCAGAGGTGAACTCTGTCTGGCATACAAAGCAATCTCAGATCCCGCCTTGATGGGACTGCTACATATCCACAAGTCAAGCTCCACTCAAGTAACTCACACATGTGGTCTCAACCTGGTCTGTGACATCAACAGGACTTGTTGGCAGGACAGATTTGTGTCTGAGAGACTCCCCCTTTTGTGGAATAAACTCCCTCTCCATGTAAAGCAGAGTACCTCATTAACCCTTTTTAAGTGCAACCTGGATAACTGGATGGGGAACAGAAAATGCATCCTTGGAATTCCACCTGTGTCCCTGCTGGACAGTGGCATAGGGTGCTGACTTATTGGAACCTGGGCTAAATTCTTGGATAAGCTTGCAAGGGCATCAGGGCCAATAACCTAGTAACTTTCTATGATCCTATGATCCTATACATAGCATGGGTGTTAGTCATTGCTGCAATTGCCAGTAATGTATAGCAGGGGCATGAGCTGTGGCTGCATTTACCAGTAATGTATAGCAGGGGCATGAGCTGTGGCTGCATTTACCAGTAATGTATAGCAGGGGCATGAGCTGTGGCTGCATTTACCAGTAATGTATACCAGAGGTGTGAGCTGTGACTTCATTTTCCAGTAATGCATAATAGGGATGTGAGGGGGTGTCTGCATTTACCAATAATATGTGAGCTATGGCTGCAATTACCAGTACTGCATAGCAGGAATGTGAGTTGTGGTTGCATTTACCAGTAATGCATACCAGGGATGTGAGCTATGGCTGCATTTATCAGTGCATGTCAGGGGGTGTGAGTTCTGGCTGCCTCTACCAGTAATGCATAGTTCAGATGTGACCTGTGGCTACATTTATTGGCACTACACACCATGGATGTGAGCTGTGGCTGCATTTATCAGAAATGAATAGCATATGTGTGAGCTGTGGCTACATTTACTATTAATGCATAGCAGAGGTGGGAACTATAGATATGTTTACCAATAATGCATAGCAGGGTTGTGTGCTGTGGCTGCATATACCAGTAATGCATAGCAGGGTATGAGCCATGGCTACATTTACCTACAATGCACAGCAGAGGTGTGAGCTGTGGCTGCATTTACTGGTAATGCATATCAGGAATATCAGCTGTCATTGCATTTACCATTAATGCATACCAGGGGTGTAATCTGTGGCTACACTTAACAGTAATGCATAGCAGGGTTTGGGCTGTGGCTACATTAACTGGTATTGCAAAGCAGGAGTGTGAGCTGTGGCTGCATTTACCAGCAATGCATGGCATGAAAGTGAGCTGTGGCTGCATTTACCAGTAATGCATAGCAGGGGTAAGAGCCGTGGCTGCATTTTCCAGTAATACATAACAGGGGTGTGAGCTGTGGCTGCATTTACCAATAATATGTGAGCTGTGACTGCAATTACCAGTAATGCATAGCAGGGACATCAGCTGTGGCTGCATTTACCGATAATGCATAGCAGTGGTGTGAGCTGTGGCTACATTTACCAGTAATTCACATCAGAGGTGTGAGCTGTGGCTGCATTTATCAGTAATGCATAGCAGGGGTGTGTGCCATGGCTGTGCTTATCAGTAATGCATAACAGGGGTGTGAACTGCAGCTACATTTACCAGTAATGCATAGCAGGGGTGTGAGCTGTGGTTGCATTTATCAGTAATGCATAGCAGGGGGTGAGCTGCGGTTGCATTTACCAGTCATGCATAGCAGGGGTATGAGCTGTGGCTGCATTTACCAAGGCATATCAGGAGGTGTGAGCTGTGGCTGTCTTTACCAGTAATGCATAGCTGAGGTGTGAACTGTGGTTATATTTATCAGTAATGCATAACATAACTGTGAGCTCTGGCTGCATTTATCGGAAATGCATAGCAGGTGTGTAAGTTGTGGCTACATTTACCAGTAATACATAGCAGGAGTGTACTCTGTGGCTGCATTTACCAGTAATGCATAGCTGGGGTGTGAACTGTTGATACATTTACCATTAACGCATTTCAGGGTTTTGAGTTGTGGCTGCATATACCAGTAATGCATAGTAGGGGTGTGAACCATGGCTGCATTTACCTGTAATGCATAGCAGTGGTGTGAGCTGTGGCTGCATTTACTGGTAATGCACATCAGGGATGTGAGCTGCCACTGCATTTACCATTAATGCAAAGCAAGGGTGTGAGCTGTGGCTACATTTAACAGTAATGCATAGCAGATTATGAGCTGTGTCTGCATTAACTGGTAATGCATAGCAGGACTGTGAGCTGTGGTTGCATTTACCAAAAAATCATGGCATGGGTGTGAGCTGTGATTGCACTTACAAGTAACGTACAGCAAGAGTGTAAGCTGTGGCTGTATTAACTAATACTGAATAGCAGGGGTGTGAGCCATGGCTGCATTTATTAATGATGCACAGCAGAGGTGTGAACTGTGACGACATTTACCAGTAATGCATACTAGGGGTGCGAGATTTGGCTTCCTTTACAGGTAATGCATAATAAGGGTGTGAGCTGTGGCTCTATTTACCAGTAATGCATGTAATGGGGATGTGAGATGTGGCTGCCTTTACCAGTAATGCACAGCAGGGGAGTGAGCTGTGACTGCATTAATCAGAAATGCATAGCAGGAGTTTGAAATGTAGACACATTTACCAGTAATCAATAGCAGGGTTGTGAGTTGTAGCTACATTTATCAGTAATACATTGCAGTGGTGTGAGCTGTGGCTGCATTTACCAGTAGTACATAGCAGGGGTATGAGCTGTGGCAGCATTTACTGGTAGTGCATAGCAGGTGTGTGAGCTGTGGCTGCATTTACTAGTTAAGCATGGCATCGGTGTGGGTTATGGTTGGATTTATTGGTAATGCATAACAGGGATGTAAGCTGTCACTGCTTTTACTACTAAGGCATAGCTAGGATGTGAGCTATGGTTGCATTTACCAGTAATGCATAGCTGAGGGGTGAACTGTGACTACATATACCAGTAATACATTGCAGAGGTGTGAGCTGTGGCTGTATTTACCAGTAATGCATAGCTGGGGTATGAACTGTGGCTGCATTTGCCAATAATGCATAGCAGGGATGTGAGCTGTGACTGCATTTACCAGTAATGCATAGCAAGGGTGTGAGCTGTGGATGCATGTACCAGTAATGTAGAGCAGGGTGTAAGCTGTAGCTGCATTTACCTGTAATGCATAGCAGGTGTGTCAGCTGTGGCTGCTTTGCCTAGTAATGCATAGCAGGAGGTAAACAGTGGCTGCATTTACTAGTAATGCATAGGAGGATGTGAGCTGTGACTGCATTTATTCCAATGCAGCAAGAAGAAATCATGGGGCTATGGTTTGTATGACAAAACATCCTAGGCAGATTGGAGTGATATCCCACCATGTCCATCTGGCCATGGATTACTGTGATACTTCCACAAGTGGGTATACAGAAACATTAGTGTCTAAACAAAATGCTAATTGATGTGATTTCTTGTTTCATTCATTTTACCTCATTTCATGGAATATGGCTCAAGTGGCTAATTATGCATCCCAAATAATGTAAAACTTATATTGTTTTAGTATAATTAGTCAAACTAAACTGATTGTATCCCATTAATGTTTTAGGAGCATATAATGTATCAAAGAAAAAATCTAAACTCTGTAAGAAAATGGGATTTAGTTTGACAAATGAATACCAAGAAGTGACTTTGTAAGTCATATAAATAGCAATAGGCACCAATAATTTCAAAACAGATCACATGAAAGATAAAAAAAAAGACATTCTAAAGCTCTAAAAGGAACTGAGAGAGAGAGAGAGAGACAGAAAGAGAGTCAAAATGGAAATGGCCCGAGTGATATTTGTTTGCTTCTTTAAGTCTAACAATTAGTAACTGGGGCGCGCGCGCGCACACACACACACACACACACACACACACACACACACACACACACACACACACACACACACACACACACACACACACACACACACACACACACACACACACACACACACACACACACACACACACACACACACACACATACATACACATACACACACACACACACACACATGCACGCACACACACACACACACACACACACACACACACACACACACACACACACACACACACACACACACACACACACACACACACACACACACACACACACACACACACACACACACACACACACACACACACACACACACACACACACACACACGCCTTTTTAAAGATGGAGTAACACAGCAAGATTTTGTAATTGCAACTTTCTTTTTATAATGCAGTTAGTTATCCTAAAGAGTTATCACCAAAGAGCAATTTTTCCCAGCAGGACCATCTGTTAATTGGAGAGGAAGTATCTAACAGATGATTAATTTATTTTTGTTGACTAGGTAAGCTTACCATGGTTAAGTGTATGGCCCTTACTTGGGAAGGTCAGTAGAAACCTGGTCATCACACCAGGAGAAAATCCCCTTACTATTCTTCAGTGCTGCCCTTCTATCAGCTAGGGACAGATATGATCTCTGTTAAATGTCTCATTCAAAGGACAGAACATCAGGAGAGCTGCATCATTCCCCCAATTCTTCAGTACAGTTTTAGAATATGAATCCAAGTGCCTGGTTTGAAGATAGAACACACAGCTTTCTGATACTGCACGCAGTCAAAGACGCATACACTTTTTTTTTCATTCTCCCCTTCAGCTGATCTTTGGTTGCCACCAGTTCTTCTTCTTATTCACTGGGTCTACCAGACCAGACTTAGTCTCCGCCTTGTCTGGGGTCAGTGTGGAGACTGAGGATGCTGGTACAGAGTCATATTGCTACTGGGGAGTGTATCCTAACACCCACTACTGCCCCACGCTAGCCCTTATGAGCTCTGAATTACTGTATTGATTAAGCAATACCCCCACTTACAGCAAGTTATCCGCCACACTCTTAATGCTGCTATTTTTATTGCAGCAAGCTTAGGCTGCCGCATTCCCGCCAAAGGATGGGCATGTTGATGCCAGCTACTCAATTCCAAACTTCCTCCTCACAGCCCCTCCAGTACCCATGTTGCTAGTCAAACATGAGTCATCTTGGTTACAGTAAGGGCTTAATCCATCTGTGCCGTGGGGCCACGGCACATACATGAGCAATTAAGGCATTTGGGTGTTGTATAACATGGCTTTTGTACAGTATTACAGTAAGGGCTTTATCCCTGTGCACCAAGGGGCCACAACACATACACTAACAGTTAAGGCATTTGGGTGTTGCATAACATGGCTTTTGTACAGTTTTACATTACATCTGGGTTACAGTAAGGACTTTATCCCTGTGCACCAAGGGGCCACGGCAGATACATTAACAGTTAAGGCATTTAGGTGTTGTGTAACATGACTTGTTTTACATTATAGGAAGGAAGTTATAAGTCATAAAAAAGTTAAAAAGTTCTTATGGGCATTAAGTAGTGTGTGGCATGAATAAAGGTACATTGTGATACTCTGCTAATCTTACATGTGTAAAAGTGTACCAGTTATGCCATTTATATACAAACAATGAAGTACACATTTTAGGTAATCAATACAGAGAAATCTGAAGGCACATTTTACAAGCCAACAGTGTACTGCCAGTCTGTTTATGCTTGGTAGTAACTATAATAATGAAATAATATAAATGGACAATCTGCTGTTATATAACTGCTCCCTAATGTCCATGAATTTGTTAAACTGAACAGCAGCCAACATTTTATGTATACTGCTGTACTATCAGAAGCTTTACTTTAACATAGTTGAAATTTGGCACAATTTAATTCAAATAACTGCAGTTATCACATTTTATTGGAATGTTTTTTAAATGTTTTAAACTTCTTAATGTAGTATTTTTAGACAAGATGAATCTGCAACTGTTTTTTACCCCTTACAATTTCCCTATACAGAAAGCACAGACAGCTGCTAATCAGTGGCAGCTCACCTGTAAGTACAACTGAAACCCTGCTGAGTTCTAATTCAGAATGATGGATTCCACAATATGTTACAGAAAAACATAACAAAGTTCAACCCCAGCAAGAATAAAGGTTTTGGCAACAGCTGATTCTAGGCTGAATCAGAAAGTAAGCTTACAGGAATGCTTTTCTCATGTTAATAATAATCAAACCAGGGAACATTATGTATGTTTACAAATGAGTTCAGGCATGTAAACTGTCCTTATATAATAGGAATGATAATTGTTTTAATTACTGGTTATGTTTTAATTTTAGGGCAGCTAAATATTTTATTGAAAGTAAAATTAGAACAATGCTTGTAAAGCATACCTTACTCTGCCTGCCAGAATATCTTTTTGGTTGAAGGAAGAATAACTCACTTATGCAATATGGTTGAGGATTGGGAAGATCTACTCATAAGGATTTAGGTACACATTCACAAATCCACTGACTAAATGTCCTAATTTTAGAAACCCATTTCATCAGTAGCACTAATATTAATTCTGTTACAGTTACATCAGTTTATAATTAAGTTGTAAATTATCATTTTGTTTTATGTGACTTTTTGTAGCAGTTTTGTATCTAAATTGCAATTATCATTTTGTTTTAGATGACTTTATTTACTTGCTTGTGGTTACAGGAGATGAGTTGTAAATTATTATTTTGTCTCACTTGACTTTAGCGGTTCACTACTACTAATTCCGATTCTACTACAGCTTGATTTATAGTGCTAGTTTTTCGGCATTTTAATAAATGTTGACCCTCTCTGTATAAAAAGAAGCTTACCGTTTTCCACCCTCTTCCGGTGGGCATTAAAGGCTACATGATGTTCTTTACGTCTCAGGTATGAAGCATCTTCTTCCTTACCAGGAAGGTAAGGGTAAGCAAAGTAATGACCTCTTCGTGATGACTGCAACATTGTTTCTCACTTGTATTAACTGTGGTTGATCTTTCTGTAATACAGCTCTGTGCTCTTCACTTGTGTATTCACCTACTGATGGCCCTTACAGAAAAGCACTGCATGGTGAAGGCAATTATGACATCATCAAAGTTAGATGTCACACAGTCTTACTCTGTGACACAATTAACACTTACTATTTATTTCTTTATATGGTTAAGGCAATTAAGATGTCATATTAGTAGATGCTACATGGTTATCCAATCAATAATGTAATATTTCTTTATTTGTTTATTTATTTTTTATTTATTTTTATATTTGATTACTGGGAAAGTCCAACTTGACAAAAATCCTTTTTTCAGTGGAGGCCCAGGGAGAAAAGTTCCACATTTAACTTGTAACAATGATTATAATTACAAATACAAGGTTTACAGATTCAGTACTTGAAACTTGTCACACAGAAAATATAGATATTAAACATAACATTGGATAAAAAATATATACTCTTACTAAATTATTTTATTTATTCGTCACTATGTTTAAGGCAGTTATGATAAGTTAGAGGATGTTACAGTATCTATTAAAGTGATGTAATAAACTCTTTATTTGTTTGCTTGTTTATTTATAGCTTTACCAGAAGTAATCCCATTCTCTATTGTTTTTCTTTCACCTGATTTATTTGATCCTACCACGTGTTCCAACATATGAAAACAAGCATATGTTATATTTAATGTTTAATCCTCTTTTAAAAGAGAGCTGAACCAACAAAGCCTCTGACAAGTCATGCGACAAAAAAGACTTTTCTGAATGTAAGGGTGTGTGGCTGGTTAGTCAGCCTTGGTCAGTTTTCTGTATGCATCAGATAGTGCAACAGGAGTAAGTTAACTTACCATAGTAGTACATGTTTAAATAGCTCACTGTTGCAGTAGCCCAAGTTAGATGGGTTATATTCTGCCACGGATATGACAGCTCACCAGCATTCAAAGCTTCAGGGCACTTTCCACATGCCCTAACTACTGAACGGCTTGAGGAGAGCTGCATAAAATCAGTGGTTAGGGTATCAATCTTTTAGATCTTTCTTGCCTTAGAGCTCTGTTTTTGGCTACATGCTAGGGGAAAAATGGTAATTAAAATAGCCACACCCTGAACAAATCATACAAAAGAGTGGTGGAAGGAGGATGTCTCTATTGCAACAGTGACCTATTCAAACGTTTACTGTTGCAATATGTTAACTTACACAACTGTACTATGCTTATCATTAGATCACTGTCACAGTAGCCTAAGCAATATGGATCGATTAGCAGAGATTTGAAAGAGAGGGAGGAGGAAGGAGAATCAGAGTCTAAGAGCTCCTAGAGAATAGTGCTAGCAGAACCTGCTCTGCACCTGCAAAATCATCTCATTTGTAATGCTTTGTAAAAACGGGCATTGATGACCAACTTGTTATCTGTAGAATACTTCCAGAGTCTGTCCCTTTCCAAAAAGCCACAGAAGCCAGATCCACAGGAGACTGGGCCCTGGCTTTGCCTAGAAGTGACCCACCATGATGAGAATAACAGAAAGCAACAGCAGGAGAAAAACGTTTAAAACATGTTTGTTTTGACACTGACTGTTCCCCTTTTCTTATCTTTAAAGGAAATAAACGGTTAACCCAAACTTCTGAAGGTCTTAGGTCTGTCAATATAGTATGAGTTATCTACTGACCTCTAGATTATGCTAAATCCTCTCTCCCTTGTTTTTCAGATCTGGAAAAAAAGACAGGGAGATGGATAGTCTGACTCAAAGGACACTATGAAACCACTTCAGGCATAAATAAAGGATTTCGCCCCAAGAATATCCTAGCCTTATGAAATATGAGATAAGGATGACACACCATTAGACCTTGTAACTCGGACACTCTTTTTCCAGATGTCACAGCAGTAGGTAAGACAGTTCTTTTCAATTCGGTCTGACAAACATGTTCAACTGGAAAAAGTGTAAGTTTCTCTGGAACAAAATTGAGATCCCAAGAAGGGGGCACCTGTTTTCTAGATGGACAGATATGCAGAACATTTTTCAAAAACTGTTTGAATTGAGGCTAGGGACAAAGGAGAGATTTATTGGCAGACAAGTCAATGGCTGATAGGTGAATCTGATATAAAAGTAAGAATAGCCAGAGGATAGTAACTCACACAAATACTGATGATCTCAAGACATCTGGGCCTTAAAAGTGTCCTGGTTTTTATTTTTGGCTCCAACTAAAATATCTCTTCCTCTTACCCATATATGATTAGTAGCAGGTTTCTTTGCTTCCTTTAACACCTGTAGCATTTCTTCCAAAAACAAGTGCCTAAACGTTAATAAAATTATGCATACACTATACTCTCACCTGAATGTGCCTTTTGTATATACTGTAAATAATGGTACTACTCCTGTGTATCTTATTGTTCTACATAATTGTTTTTTGTACTTCATTGTTTCTCTTATCTTGTATGCCAGTTTTATTGTTACCTAAAGTATGTATGTACACTGTTATTTCTTTGGAGCTTTTCTCCCCAGGACTCCACTGAAAAAGGACACATGATGTCCAGTTGGACTTATCCTGGTAAAATAAATGTTAAATAAATAAATAAATAACAAAGTTTCAGGTTGGGTTTTTCAGCTGTGTCCCCTGTCTTGTGTGAGTAAGTCTATTCTGAAAGAAGTTTTGGTAATGTCCTTGCCCATTTTCAAATGAAGGTGAACCACTAATGCCTGGAACAAAAGGGAGTTACCACAATTATTTTTGGGGAGCCGTTCTGAATCTTTAGAATGAGCCTTGATTTCAGTGCAAAGGGTGGAAAAGCATAAAGGAACATTCCTGTCCATGAGAATGAGAGGGCATCTGTCTTGCAGGCCTGTTTGCAAGGAATCCTGAGTTAGAATTTCTTAAACTGTTTGTTGTGAATGAAGGCAAACAGATCTATTGAAGGAGTTCCCTAAAGATGGATTGATTCTTGGAAGATTCCTGGGTTCATTTTCCATTCATAAGGATATGTTCTGGTCCTGCTCATCTCATCTCAATCAGTGCTTTGCTCTGATGGTATGTAGTTAGCCAGAATAGAAAATTGTGCTGAATTGCTGATTCCCAGTTGACCACGGCAAATAATGATCTTGTTCTCCCAAGTATGTTTATGTATCATATCCATATAGTGTTGTCTGTGATTAATATTTATTTATTTATTTATTTGCAATTTGATTACCGGGGAAGTCCACTGGGCCGAATTGACCCATTTTCAGTGGAGGCCGGGGAGAAAAGCTCCAAGATACATTATACAATTTAGATACAAATGATAGTTAATATTAAAGATCTTATGTAGAATAGTTACTCATAAATGCATTCAACATCATGCATAGTTAACAAATTCATTAAGCTTGAAGGTAGAGATCACAGTTTCATTTGAGGAAAACAGATATGGGTTAGGTGTGGAAACAGTTCGCATACAAACCTTTTAAGAAAATGTAAATACGCTTTACATACACATATCAACAGTAGAATGCTATTTACAATATTTACAAGGTTGGGCTGTGTGAGGGTAGCTGTAGGAGGTGAGAGCTTAGAGAGAAGCTATAGAAATTGTTGAGAGCTTAAATAGGCTCATAGGAAGATAACTATTAGAGTTGTAGAGCTTGGGAACCAGAGCGAGAACCCCCTTGGATTAGGTTGAGTGAAGGCAGGTACATCTCTATTTAGTGGACAGGTATTTGAATAGCTGGGTTTTGAAGTTTTCTGAGTTTGGTATGGTTCTTAGTGTGGAGGGAAGGGAATTACATTTTTGCCTAGTGAGAAAGATAGGAGAAATTGGCCAGCAGGACGTTTAGGTTTATGGATAGTAATTAAGTTCTGATTTTCAGATCTGAGAGCTCTGTTGGGTGTATAAGGGGGAAGGATGTTAGTTAGAGCGGGACATTTTGTTGGGTGAAATATGAGTCTATGTGCAGTAGTGAGTTGGAGATAGTCTAGGTAGTTTGGGAGTTCAAGCCAATTCAGGGATTGTAGGGGTAGGCATTGATGGGTGGTATTTTTAGATTTAGAGGCAAATTTAGAGATTTTGTTGTAGCAGTTTTCTAGTTTAGAGGTGAAAGAGGACAGGTTGGTTAGGAGAGGGGGTCTATATGATAAGAAAGGAAGAAGATAAGTCGAGGCCAGAGTTTTCCTGGTAGAGTTGGAGAGAAAGTGATTATTCCTATACAGCATACCTAGCTTTTGGTGGGTTTTCTTAATATTTTGTTAAATATGAATATCAAATTTGAGGTGTTCATTTACAGTAATGCCAAATAGTTTGGCAGAGGGGACTACTTCTATAGGTGAGTTGGTTTGACTATAGACTTTGAAGTTGTTTTTATCATAGGAGAGGGTCTTTGTGGAAGGGAATAGTAGAATCTTTGATTTATTTGCATTGAGAGAGAGATGGTTTTGGCGCATCCAGTTTTCAGTTGTTGAGAAGGCAGTTTGGTCAGCAATTCAGAGAGGTTTGTGACAGAGCAGACTAAAGTTGAATCGTCTGCGTATTGAATGATTTTAGCATCAGGAATAGCAGTGTGAAAGTTATTGATGAAGATGTTAAAAAGCATTGGCCCAAGGATGGATCCCTGTGGTACGCCAGTTGGGATAGGTAGGAAAGAAGAGATGGAGTTCTTCCATTTGACTGCCTGTGATCTGTCTGATAGACAGCTGGAGAACCAGGATAAAGCATTATGTGAGAGATTAAGGTTTGAGAGATGACAGAGAAGGTGCTTGTGGGAAACAGTATCAAAGGCTTTAGACAGATCAAGTAAAACAGTAGAAACTAAGTGGCCTGAATCTCGGGCTTGATTGACAGTTTCTAGGAAAGAGAGTAGAGCAGTTATTGTGCTATGGCCTGGATGGAAGTCATGCTGGGTAGGAGTGAGAAGATTGTTTTGGGTCAGGAAAGGCATAAGTTGGAGGTGGATGCATTTTCTAGGATTATGGAGACTGGTGAGAGCAAAGTAATGGGGCGAAAGTTTGAGATGCTGGTATTTTTGCCTCGTTTATGAAGAGGAAGAATATAAGCGGAGTGCCAGAGTTTGGGGACTTATGATTCTTTTATGGATCAGTTGATAATGATGCTGATTGGGAGTGCAATGCCATCAGCAGCACATTTTAGGAAGGAAGAGGGAATATTGTCGGGAGCGTTAGAACAAGGTTTAAGTTTGGACAAAAGTTTAAGTTAGTAGAGATGGGTTTTAGTTCAAACAGATGAGGTGAGTTAGAAAGGGGAGAATGTAGAGCAGTTTGGTTATTATTGGGAAATGTCTTGGTGAGAGCAGCATAGTGTCTATGAAAAATGAGTTAAATTCAGAGCCTATTTCAAGATCAGATTTACTTGGGTCAGGACGGATTATTCTTGGAGCCTGGCTTGAGGAGTGAGTTTACTGAGTTCCAGAATTTTTAGGGGTTTTTATTGTTATTGGACTGAAGTTTGATATAGTAGGGTTTTTTGTCTTTGGTGATTAGTCGTTTTGCACAGTTGTGGAGCTGTTTATGTTGGAGCAAGGTATTGTCCAGTTTATTGTTTTGGTAAAGCTTCCATAGTTTGTCTCTGTGGTGCATAATCTGTTTTGTCTCTTTGGATAGTCAAGGAGCAGTTTTAGTTTTTATCCTTTTGTTTCTTAGTGGGGCTAGTGAGTTTAAAGTATCAGGGAAGACAGAGTTGACGTATTCTATAGCCTTGTCAACAGGAAGGATGTTTAGAATTTGCCTGTTCATTTGTTTGAAAGTATTTGAGAAAGTAGTTGGGTTGAAGCTACTGAGGTTACGAGTTTGAATGTACTGATGCTGCTGTGGGGAGGAACTAGTTGAGCGATGCATGAAGGCTGGGAGGTGGTCGCTAAAGGTATCAGGAATTGTGCCAGAATTGGTTATTTTATTTGGATCTCAGACTAGGATCCAATCTATAGTGGATCCGGGAGGGTTTATTTTGTTAGGTCGAGTGATGGAGAGGATTATTTGAGTGAAGTTATAGAGGTTAGTGGATAGGGAGGGAGAGGGGCAATTGATTTTATTCCAGTCAATATTCACATCACGAAGGATATAAGTTTCATAGTTAATTTCAGTAGTGGCCCATAGGAGAATATTTTCGAGTGTAGAGATATTGTTACCAGGTGAGATATATAGGGCAATGATGCAGATATTTTATGTTTATTTAGTTTTAGAATTCCAGCAGTTAGTTCAGTGTTTTGGAATTGAGGAACTGGAATTTGGAGGGGAATTAAGGTAAGAAGGTTGGAGTAGACTAGGGCAGTGCCTCCACCTTTTTTATTTAGTCGGTCATTTCTGAGACAATCAAATGCTGGGGCAGAATCTCAGAGTCGGAGATAAAGGGCTTGAGCGAGGTTTCAGAGATGGCTAAGATATCGGGTTGGTTATGGCTTAACCAAGCTTAAAATTAGTGCAATTTGTTGTTTAGACTTTGCATTAATTGTAAAAATCTTTAGGGTGTTGAGATAGGAGGAAGAGGGTAAGGGATGAGTGTTGTTAATAAAGGATGAAGGACCAGGGCTGGGAAGGATATCACCAGCTTGGACTAGGTTGTTGAAGGAGATATCCTTTAGCCATATTGGTCTGCCAGGCACGAATTTTGGTAGACTGTAGACTGGAGCAGGTGACAGTATCTTGACTTTAGAGAAGAAGAGTTTAGCGTGGAATAGGTGCAGAGGGTTGGGCTGAATGAGAGAAGAGGAGATAGAGTGGAAATGGGAGTAAGAGTGTGGGGGAAGGTGGGTTTGTATGGTAGTTGTCTTTGTAGGTGGTATCAGACAAGCATAGGTGGAATATGAGGTAGCATAGTATAAGGGAAGTAGGAACAGAAAGAGGTGGCTAGGGGACTGGAGGGTGCGATAACTTGAGGAGAGCATGTTGGAGCAAAGAGAGAGTGGTATGAGTGGTTAGGAAAATAGAGAAGGTTATGAAGAAGAAAGGGTTTAGAAAGTGATGGAGGTATTCTAGAGATTTAAGGAAAGGGGAGGGGATTATAATTATTGGGTGGAGTACAGATTACAGAGTTTAAGAAGGATGGCTATAGGTGGGAAGAGTAATGAGGGGGGAGCTGGCATTGGGTAATTAGGCTGAGAGGGTGGGGTAAGAGAGGAATAAAGCTAGGAGTACTGGGGCGAGTAGGAATTGGGGGAAGGGTAGGGGAGCGGAGTGAGCCCGTAGAGCGAACAGAGCGGGAAAGAACACTAGAGGTGAGTATGGCAGAAAAAGTATCAGCAAAGAGCAGTTTAAAGGCTGTAGTTGGAAGGTATGAGCTAAATATTTCCAGCCAGAAAAAGAAGGCTGCCTTTACAGATGGTGGTTTAGCAGGGTGAGAAGATATTTACAGTCTAAGGATATTAACTTATAACCAACTGTTTGTGAAAAAATAAAACTTGTTGGGATTATAAAGAATATCTAGGATTTATATTCTTAGATGATGCCACCTAATGGTAGAAGGAGATAGCAAACAGCAGGGACAGTTGGACCAGTCTTAGGTTTAAATATATTCTAGGGTAGTGATAACAGGAGGGGGAGAGGGCAAACAGTCTGTGGTAGGCTGCTAGAACACACACACAGGAGGGCAGATTAACTCTATAAATAGTACATCAAGTCTACATTTAATTAGTGTGAAGCAACATACATTTACACAATCTTGTTGGAGAGGTCTTCTCAGTAGGATTTTTCTAAGTACCAGGCAAGCTGGCCAATTCAGGGTTTCTTCAAGTGATGGCCGGAGGTATTCCTTTTGTGTTTAAAGCAGGGAGGGAGCACCCGGGATGGATTACTGTAGAGGAGAGGGAGACAACACTGAGTTAGTTAATATTGCAGATGTAGAGGGGAAAGGTAGCAGGTAAGGGATGTTTAGAAAAGAAGGGAGGGTGTAACACAGCACAGTAGTAGAGAGAGGCTACGGTTAGATGAGGCTGTAACAAGTATGTAGAGGAAGATTAGGTTTAGGGGATTAACAATGGAAAGCAGCAGACAATATGCTATGAACAATACAAGTTAGGCAATATAGGCTCCATTCAATAGAACAAAACATTCATTCAGCAGTTCAGCATGCTATCAGTGACCCTAGTCCGTTTGAGAGGACAGGGTTATTCAGCAATAAAGACAAATATAAGCAGCAGAAAGCAAGGGGTAAATGATAAAGTAATACTATAAAATCTCTAAGCAGTGAAATATATAGTTCTCAACAGACTAACACAGTAAACTACAATATGTTCATGCTGTGCAATAACTTGTGCTGAACAGATTTCAAAACAGTTTTCAGAACAATATAAAAGCCATGTGGTGCCCTTATAGAGACAAACGGAAAAGAAAAATAGTTGCTAAGCCAGGAATTAAGCTAAAGGCTCTAGCAGGACCATTGATCCACCTTGAAAGAGAAATAAAGGCCTTCAACGATATATGTTCATTGGCATCCTTTTAATAGGACATCTGGAGAGCAGACTTGGCTAGCAAAGTGCAACAGTTGAGCCCTGTATACTCAGACTAAAGTAATGCAGCTGGCAACAACATAAAGAGAGACCCACTCATCCCAAAAAGCAGCTTACAGCTGCAAAGCTGGTAATTAACCTAAGCAAAGGGCAAATGACACAGTACAAAGCAAGCAGTCAAACAGTACAGTATACAGGGCAAACGGTCCCCAAAACCATGTAGAAGCTGTGCGGAGCCCTTATAGTTACAAATGGAAAGAAAAATGGCTGATAAACCTGATTTTAAGTGGAAGACTTGAAGGGGGATTGTTATTCCAACTTAAGTGGCTATCCGGCATTCAGCGATGCACTTTGGTTGGCATCTTTTTAACAGGACATCATTACACCAGGTTTCTGGTCGTGACAAGCCAGCAGTATTCAATCAAGCCCCTTGGACCCATACAAAATGAATGCAGCATTAGTCAGTGTAAAAAAGAGCCCCACTCGTCCCAGAAGCAGCTTGCAGAGGTCAAAAACACATGTAGGTCACAGATAAATGAAGCTGTCAGCACGAGGCCAACAATAACCATACAACACAGTTACAAACATTGCATAGGTTCAGCAGAGGTCCAGGAGATCCAAGATGGTTTAGACATTTGAGAGCATTTATTACTGCCAACACCCACATCACATAGCCAAGCACAGTGCACACCCACATATACAGAGGTCCTCAAAAAAACCTACCTAAACAGCAGAGACCTCCAAAACACACTCACAAACATTCCACACAAAACATCAAACACATGAGAGACAGCAGACACTACACCAGTGTCTCACAAACATAGCCCATAAAGCATAACAATAAACTCATACAGCCCATAAAGCACAACATTAAACCAAGCATACTAGTCATTGGTGACTCAGTTGTGAGACACACCGATGTCCCCCTCACCAGGCTCGACAAGGAGAAGAGCACGGTCAGTTGTCTGTCAAGGGCCAGAATCCACCACATCATGCACGCACTTAAGTCTCTCCCCAACAGATACAAGTATGACTCTGTCATTGCCACATCATGCACGCACTTAAGTCTCTCCCCAACATATACTAGTATGACTCTGTCATTATTCATGTTGGTGTGAATGACTTAAGATGGACCTCCCTGAACTATATGAAGAGAGACATGATTGAGATGTCAGCGTATGTGTCCCAGCCAGGTATGACCCTAGCCCTAAGCAGCATCATACCTCCACCAAGAATGATACCACAACACCAAAAAAAAAAAAAAATTGACTTCAGCAATTGGCTTAATTTCTGGTGTCATTCCAAGGGGATCCAGTATCTGTCTGCCTGTGATGACATGGTTAACAGGCCTCGATGCTTTGCCAGAGATGGCCTCCACTTGTCACCCCTGGGATTCAGGATTCTTGCTAAGGCTCTTGCCTCCCCCATTGTGCCTTTTTTAGGCAATGTCCCACAGACAAATCTTCCAACATAAAAGATCTGTCAAAAAGCAAATTGAAGGTCATGCTGCTTAACGCTAGGAGCCTTAACCTGAAAATGCACTCACTGGAGGCTCTCCTCACAGTGGAAGATGCTGTCATCTGTGCAGTCATGAAAACTTGATTCAAGGCTGCAGAAAGCACTCCTGCCTTACCAGGCTATACCTCATTCCACACATTCCGACCCCAAAATTAGGTTGGGAAGACTAAGGGTGGTGGAGTTTCTATTTTCATTAAAGACAAGCACACCTCCAGACTGGTTTGCCAGCATGATGCACTAGAACTTCTCCATGTGCAACTGGCAATTGGCAAGACACCCATCCAAGTTATAGCCGGCTACAGACCTACCTCCATGACTCGGAACACCCACTCCTCCTACCTGGACCTACTTGAGTCCAGCAAGGTACCCCCCTAACACCCTGATCCTTAGTGACTTCAACTACCCCACCATAAACTGGGTGAACTATTCCTGCTCTAATGCACTCATCCAACGATTCATTGACTTCATCAGTTCTAACGCACTAGACCAGCTTGTCTCATCCCCCACAAGGGGAGATAGCATTTTAGACTTAGTTCTTACCAACATGAGTGACTGCTGCCCCACCCTCATAGTAAGTTCCTCCCTAGTGAGATCAGAGCATCGGTCTATCTCTTTTAAAGTGTCTATCCCATCCAACCCCCTCCCCTCGTAACCAGGCTAAAAAACTTTTCAAAAACTGGCTAAAATCTTCTAAAGGAGGGTATCACTAGCTTCACACCACCTCCCCCCTCAGAGGATGCAGATAACTATACTGAACAGTATGCCAGTGCAGTATACAAGCACCTGTACAACTGCATGGACTCAGCCATACTCAACAGAACTAAAACCTGCTCCTCAAGGAAACACAAACCTATGTGGTGGACATCCTCTATCAACAGGCTTTACAACAAAAGGAAGAAGCTGTTGTCCAAGGGTAAAAAGGTACAAATTCCCAATTGGTAAAACTCCGTTCTTAGCCTCAACAAGCAAATTAGATCACTAGTGAAAAGCTCCAAAGCCAATTATGAATTGAAACTAACCTCTGAAACAAAGGCTAACAGCAAAGCTTTTTTGAGTTATGTCAGAAACGTCCATGGCAAAGCCCAGGTTTGTTCTGAATTAGTTCTTAACAGTACCACTTACACTGATCCTGTTGACTTAGCCAACCTGCTGGCAGACAGGTTCAGCACAAACGTCACCCCCCCCCCGTCCCCCCAAAGGCCCATTCAGCATCCCCAATACTTTTCCCACACCTCACATCTCCAGGGATCAAGTGTTAAAGGCCTTATCCAAAGCAAAGAATACAACTTTCATGGGACCTGATAGTATCCCAGGCTGCATTCTGCAACATCTTCAGCAAGAACTAGCCTCACCACTGAGCACCCCATTCAACTATAGCCTTAGTACAGGCTTCATTCCAACAGAGTGGAGAACTGCTATTGCCATCCCTTTGCACAAAGGTGGTGCCACTACCAGCTCTGGAAACAACTGACCCATTAGTTTGACAAGTCTGATCTGTAAGGCCATGGAGGATATTATTACTGACCTCATAAACAAGGACATAGGCAATCTCTGAGCACTTGAGCCCACCCAGTTTGGATTTGCCAAGGGCAGATCTTGTCTGTTGAACCTGGTTGATATTTTTGAGACTGTCACCAAGGCACTGGATGAGGGAAAGTCAGGACATACAGCTTACCTTGACTTGGCCAAAGCCTTTGACACAATCCCCTACTCAGGCATCATCGAAAAGCTAACAGAACTTGGCTAAATCCCTATCTCATCAGGTGGGTAGCCAACTGGCTCATTGATAGGACCCACAAGGTCAAAACAGGTGCCACTACCTCTGACTGCAGACCTCTCACTAGTGGTGTCCCCCAGGGATTTGTCCTGGGACCTCTATTGCTTGGCATCTACTTCTCAGAGGTCCAGGCAAAGAAAAAAGGCATGTGGCTGACCAAGTTTGTGGACGACTGTAAGTTGGCTGTCAATGACTCCCCAGATGATGTTAACATACTTCAAAAGGGTCTCACAGCAACAAATGACTGGTGCCAAAGTCATGGCCTTAAGTTAAATGCAAAAAAATGTATTATCATACCATTCAGCAAAAACATGGCACATACTGATTACCACATTAGCGGCAACCCCCTTAGCACACAACCTATGGTGAGACACCTGGGTACAAAAGTTGACAACAATCTCACATTTGACCATCATGTAGCAGCAGTGGTCAGAAAAGCCTATTACTTGGTTCATCTCATAAGTAAAGGGATTGCATCCAGAAAAAAGGAGGTTATTACCTCTCTGTACTCCTCCCTCATTAGGCCAATAATTGAGTAAAACGTCCCATTTGGTATGTACCTCTCCAAACACCTGCACCAACTGGAAAAGCCACAGAAATAACTCACAAAGAGAATCCATGCCCTCCAACACCTGTACCTATGTGGACAGGCTCAAATCACTATCACTCTGCTCTGTATCGTACAGATTGCTCAGAGGTGATCTGTGTCTCGCCTACAAGGCAATCACAGACCATGCTCTACTATAGATGCTCCATATCCGTAAGTCTAACTCCTCACATAGTACTCGATCGGAAGGCTTAAATCTAATATGTGACATTAACAAAACCTGCTGGAGAGACAGGTTTGTCTCCCAGAGGCTGCCCTGTCTCTGGAAAAGGCTCCCCATACACTTCAGACAAAGTACATCACTGACCTTCTTCAAGCGCAACCTTGATGAGTGGATGGATAACCACAAATTTGTCCCAGGGGTTCCACTTGTGTCCCTCATTGACAGGGGTGACAGATGCTGACTGAGGTTTCTTTTTTGGGGATAATCTCTTGGCTAGGCTTGTAAGGGCCCCAGAGCCATTGGCCTAGTAATCTCCTATGATCCTGTGCATGCTTAGTACATTAAAGGCTTAAAAGGGTTAATACATTTATTCTGTTCATACGGCATGAATCTGCATAGCTATTAGAAACTTAATAAAAGACACTTTATTCTGCTTATGCAATGAAAATATGTGCAGCTACCGGAAACTTAATGAGACATTCTATTTCTGCTTATGCCATGAGAAAATGTGCAGCTGCTAGAAGTCTTGATAAAGAAAACAATAGATGTTTGAAAGCTTAAACTATAGTCAGCACTACTTGTACCAAAGCTAGAAATGTACCTTGAATCTAGACAAAATGTATCGCATGTATTAGAATTGTACATTGGAAGAATTGAAGAGACAAGGTGGACTAAAATAAGCCCAAGGCCAGGTTGTTTTTCTCAAATGTTTTTGCAAGACAGCAATAATCTGACCATATCAGCAATAAGCATGGTAACATTTTCTGTGTCCAACTACGTCAGAAGTAGATTAGTAACATTTTCTATGTGACATGAAGAGAACTGTATAAGAATAATATACTGACCACCAGAAAGTTAGACAAACCTTGTACCTACATGCTTTGTCTCCTTGCTGCAAGTAATAAAGGGTGCCTTGCTTGAACCTAACGTGTATTGATCTTTGAAGTTTTTCCTTTTACAGATTGGTCCTTCGGACCGGAACCCTCTCTTCACCTCGGATCAGACGGCCAGGTGACTGAAACCATACGGGGAAGAAACCAAATCGGTTCTTCTTATATGAAAAGTCCTCCGACTGAATTGTCGTCAAAAGAGGCCAGCCACTTTCTGATCTGTGACTGAAGGACGGATCTCCGCGATCAAACATGTGGGCTCAGGTAAAGTGAATCTACATTTTTCTGTTTTCTGTTTCAGATCAGGGACTGGATGTGTATTGTTTTTTTTTTTATCAGATTGTATTTTTCTTACAGTCAGGGATAAAAAAGGAGTACTGTCTTGTCACAGATCAGGAGAAACAGAATAAGTAGGCAGTCATTCTGAAGAGACTATAACAAAATCCGTGGTACACGTTAAAATTTTAAAAAGTTACGTAACAATCAAAGGTAAAATAAAATGGGTAATAATTGCACAAAAACACCCCAGAACTCGCCGTTAACGGAAGACGCAAAATATATGCAGTCGCAACACGCCGATAATATTAGATATTTTTCAAAATGGGTTAATAAATATGAATTCGACAGAAAATTAGAAAAATCCTCACCTATCAAACTTATCAAACAACTCAAAAATGATTCCAAGGGTCAGGTAAAAAAGCAACGGCGGTTAGGAATTCCTCAAGCACACAGGTGGCACACAGGTGGCTGGAGGAAGTAAACCGTAGGGACCAAAGGAACAAAGATTCAAAAGCAATGTTTTTAGATAAGGAGGATAATAAACTTAGTAATAGCATCAGCACCTCCGCCTCCTTACCAGAATATGAAGCGAGTGAACAGGTTAGTCCACCCCCACTATATCCTGTGGTCACTGAAGATAGAGATATTATAAAACTAAAACTAACTAAAATCAGAGATCCCATCGGGACCAGGTCCCGAACAAAGGCAAGTAATTCAGAAGAAGGTATTGAGTTATGGCAAATGGTTAAGAATTCACGATCTATAGGAGAAGAAGAAGAAATATGCCCGCTTATAGAAGTACCTATTCCTCAGGCAGGTCAGGACAATCAGGACCCAACAATCTTAGTATATAGACCTTGGACTCCGGAAGATATCCGAAAAGCCACTGAGGGAATTTCCCATCCAAAAATTAATTTTAGAAAATTCTCAGAAGACTTACAAGGAATGAGGTTAAGTTATAACTTAAACGGAGAAGAAGTAGAAAAAGTAGTTAGACAAATTGTGGGGCCAGATTGGTACATGATTTGTGGCAACTTGAACCCTCGTGACGCTGCACAAAGACCCCTCCCACATAGCAGAGCAGAATTAGACACAACAGTAAAAGGTCTCACAGACCGCATCTCTGAAAAATGGAAACCTAGGGCAGACTGGACTTGCATTAATCAATGCATCCAACAAGAAGGTGAAACAATTGACCGGTACTATGCCAGATTGTTAGAATGTTTTAATAACCACTGCGGAATGCAGGTTCCTGAAGATCAAATGCAAGATTCCCCATATGAACAGCAGTTAAAGAATGCATTTTTAAAAGGCAGTAGTGCGCCTATAAGCAGTTTTATTACAAAATACATGGTAGACCATCATACCAGCAGGTTACAATCATTACTTGAATATGCTAGACATGCCGAAAGGCATTTTAATAGCAAAAAGAAAAAGAAAGCTCAAGTATTTTCTGTAGAAGATGGAGCAGAAGTTTATGTAGTGCAGTCTGGGAAAAAGGGCAAGAAAAACACACAGGGAAACAAGCAGTCTGATCAGCGATCAGAGGACTTTGAAGGGCGTAAGAAAAGGGGAGAATGTTTTAAATGTGGTAAAAAGGGACATTTGGCAAGGGATTGCAGGAAAAATAAGAAGGCAACAATGGAAGACAAGGAGGATGAGGACTGACTATATGATAGTCAAGAATCACTAGAAGGGGCTAGCGAAGAAAAGACAAATGAGAATGTGATAGAGGGAGTAGAGGAAGTGCAGGAAGTTAGTGACAATGAAGAAAACGAAATATTAGACCTAGCTTTGTTGAGCTTAGAACTCTATTTAGCAGACACAAAACCAGAAGTTACACTCTTGGTAGAAGGAAGGGAGGTCAAATTTTTGTGTGATTCAGGGGCATCACGGACCCTGATACACCCCTCCAAACTACCAGAAAACATAGAGTCACCTGATTGCATACTGGTCAAAGCAGCTAATGGACAGCTGTATCGGGAGCCTCTCTCCCATAACATTGCAATAACTGATCCAGTTTCAGGATTAACACAGAAAAGTAAAACTGTAGTTTCTGCAAAATGCCCAGTAAATCTCTTGGGCAGAGATCTCATGCAGATATTTGGTATAGCAGTAGTCCCAACCATGCAGGGTATGGAACCACAGCAACAAAATAATACCTTTGTGGTGCAGTTGGAGGGTGGAGTGTTTTACTGGTACAGCCAGGACTTGGTTACGACTGGTCCAGGGACCGTGACCGAGGAAATAATGAGCATAGCCATCAGTAAGTTTCCCTCCCTTGACATTGACAAGCAACACCTGTTGCACTGCACCCTGTATTTTTGTAACACACCAGGACCTGATAAGGAATATGAGAAAGAATTATTTAAAAATCATGCAAATAGATTGATGCTGCGAAACCTGTACTGGGACTCAGAAGGGAACAGTGTAGCCAGCTGTTCACTGCCCCAGGAGATTTTTGCACTTTATAAATCTAATCGATTACCACGTTAGTTTAACTAAAAACAAAAATATAAAATGGGCAGACCTAGGAGAAAAAGCCACGAGATGGGAAAAACAGACAGAACTAGAACTGTCAGGACAGGGGATACAAGTACAAAAATTGAATTGGATAACTCAGACCAACCCAGCTGTGCACTTACAATCTAGCAAAGACAGCTGATGGACACTCCTATTAAAGGAAGAAGAAAACGCCTTGCGAGGTATACCAGAGACTCTCTGGTCAACAGGGAAATCAGATATAGGACTCATTCATACAGCGGGGCCAGTCACTATCATGCCAAAGTCAGCATTCAGACCACAAAAAGACAGTATCCCTTAAGAAAAGATGCAGAGGCAGGGATAAAGCCTATTATAGCATCCTTACTTAAAGGAGGGATACTAATAGAATCTCCCGATTCACCATGTAACACACCCTTATTTCCAGTTAAAAAAGCCAATGGAGAATGGCGTATGGTCCAGGATTTGCAAGCTGTAAATGACGCGGTAATACCAAGGGCACCCATAGTGCCAGATCCACACACCCTGTTGAATGACTTAAAACCTCAACAAAAATATTTTTCTGTGGTAGACATTAGCAACGCATTCTTTTCGATACCGATACACCCTGATAGCTAGTATTGGCTTGCATTTACATTTCAGGGAAAAAGATATACATATACACGCCTACCACAGGGATATTGTGAAAGTCCAATGATATTTTCACAAGAAATGGCAAGCAACTTGATGGGATTCAACCCACCAAGGGATAGCCAGGTTTTACTTTATGTTGATGACATTCTGCTGGCGGCCCCCACCCAGCAGGATTGTAAGGAAGATACCACAGCACTTCTTATGATTTTTAGCTGTTGAGGGACATAAAGTAAACAAAGACAAACTGCAGCTCTGGAAAAAACAGGTTAAATACCTAGGATATGTAATATCCAAGGAAAGTAGAACGTTAGATGAGGATAGAAAAGTAGCAATTTTACAAGCACCAAAACCCACTACCAAGAAGGAAATGATGTCCTTCCTGGGTACAACTAATTTTTGCCGAAGCTGGATTCCAAACTACGCTTTGGAATCTGCACCCTTAACTGACCTTATATATAAGATGCCTATGGCAGCGCAGGATTTGTTACAATGGACATCAGAGGCAGATCTGCCTTTTGTAAACTAAAGCAGTTAATAGCGTCCTCACTAGTTCTGGGATTGCCAAACTATCATAAACGTTTTTTCCAGACTGTAGATTGCAAGCAGGGTTACATGACATCAGTATTAACACAACAGCATGGGGATAAGCAACGCCCCATCACTTACTATTCATCACAACTGGACCCAGTGGCACAATCCTTACCCCACTATGTACAAGCAGTAGTTGCAGCTGCAATGACAGTGCAGGCTTCAGCCTCAGTAGTCTTGTTCCACCCTCTCACTTTGAGAGTGCCCCATGCAGTCATGATCATTTTACTGCAAGAAAAAGTGGCATATCTCTCCCTTGCTAGGCATCTTTCCTGCATGACTATGTTGTTGAGCCAACCTCATATGACAATTGAACGATGTACAACTTTGAACCCTTCTACACTGCTCCCAACCCCTGCAGATGGCACACCCCACCGCTGCCTGCAGGTAATTGAGCAAAAAACCCTACCTAGAAAAGATCTCATGGACGTCCCCTTGGACAATGCCGAGGAGACATATTATGTGGATGGCTCCTGCAAAAGGGGTCCTGCAGGAAAAAACCTAGTAGGATATGCAGTAGTCTCTGACACTGACATTGTAGAAGCAAAATCTTTACCACACTATTTATCTGCACAGGCAGCAGAATTGATTGCCCTGACACGGGCATGTACCCTAGCAAAGGGTAAATGTGTAAACATTTTTACTACAGCCAGTACACTTTTTCCACTGTACATGTGTTTGCACAACAGTGGAAAAACCGGGGAATGATAACATCTACTGGCAAACCTATAAATCATGCACAGTTTATTTTAGATCTTTTAGAATCTATTCAGTTATCTCAGAAAGTGGTCATTTGCAAATGTACAGCTCACACCAAGCAACAGGATAGAATTTCAAAAGGTAATGCGAGAGCTGATACAGCTGCAAAACAAGCGGCCACAGAAGTATTTCTTTTAAATGAGGAATTGCAACCATCTGAAACCTTAGATCTAGACATGTTAAAAACAATGCAGACACTCACTATGCAAACTGAAAAACAGCGATGGATAAAATGAGGAGCAATCCTCCAAAAAGGGCTGTACATCTCTAAAGAAGGAAAACCGATACTACCCTCTAATTTGTTTCGCTATGCCGCATTGTTGAGCCATGGGCAATGCCATGTCTCAACAGGGGGGATGGTACAGCTGGTGAACCAAGTGTTCACAACGTACGGATTTACAAACTACTCTAAAAAATTTTGTTTGATGTGTCAGATTTGTAACAAACATCATGCACAGGGGGCGATAAAGCCCAAGTAAGGGAGTTTCCCCACACCACCATATCCGTTTCACACTATCTGTATGGATTTCGTAGAATTGAACAAATGTGAAAATAAAAAGTATTGTCTTGTCATTATAGATATGTTTTCCAGGTGGGTGGAAGCCTTTCCAACCAAAAATCCAGATGCAGCTACAGTGGCAAAAGTACTTGTCAAGGAAATTATTCCTAGGTTTGGCATTCCGGAAAGAATCTACAGTGACAATGATACACATTTTGTAAATCAAACCATATAGCAGTTAAGTAAACATTTTGGTATTTCTTTAAAAAATCATTGTGCATACCATCCACAGTCTGCAGGGCTGGTTGAAAGGCATAATGGTATATTAAAAAGCAAATTGAGAAAATTAATAGCTGAGACAGGAAAAACGTGGTTGTACTTTTTACCCCTGGCACTGTTTAGCATGAGAACTGTCCCTACAGCAAAAGGATTGACTCCTTTTGAAAAACTGTTTGGAAGAGCTTATTATACACCCCAGTGGAAATTTCTCATGTCATCAGACCAGGAAGCCGATTTTACACTAGCTGAATATATGAAAAAGTTGTTGAGTTCTAAACATCTGTTGCAGTCAAATTCTGTTTTAGATAAAAAACAAACCGAAACATCGGAAGTGGCAGTGACGCCAGGAGACTGGGTATGGATTAAAATTGTGAAGCGAAAGAACTGGGCATCGCCAAGGTGGGAAGGTCCCTACCAGGTGCTTCTTTCGACACCTACTGCAGTCAAAATAGCAGAACGAACTTTGTGGATACACCTGACGCACTGCAAACTAGTAAAGAACTTTGAATTGGACAAAGATCTTACCTCTCCATCGGGACCCTAAACACAAAGTCTGGCTACAAAGGGGGGGGGGGGTCAGATCAATAGGACTGATCCGTCTCAAACCCAGTGAAGAAACCATCGGTGCTAAAGGTCCTATTAGGGCAGAGAGTAAGATCACGTGTCCAAAATAAGATGACTGAATCCAGTAAGATCCAAATACACCTACTTGGAAGAACCAGAGAAAACGGAAATGCAGAACAACCGTTTCCACAAAAATATTACATGACCATCCTGTTGACTGTACTGGTGACAATAATCTTTTTATTGTGGCCATTTCTTTTCTCAGCCACGCAAGTAGAAGTAAATAAGCGTGCAGAGTGGCACCCAAACTTTAATACTTACCAGGCAATTAAATATGTGTATGCTGAAACCTTCAATGTTTCAAATTGCTGGATTTGCACAGCTTTACCAACAGCATATGGGGGGCTACTGTTAACTGCAGTTCCCCTAGAGGCTAACAAGACCTGGGAAAACTTAATTCATGATACATCAGATGTCACATCAAAAGATAAGGTAGCATTGCACTTGTCTATTTGACAGAAAGGAACTGTGTGTTTTGATAAGAATGATACAGTCAAGGTGGGTTGGAGCTATTGCAATGTAACTGTTCCCTATAGATGCTACACTAAATCCGATAACATCAGATTCTATTGCAACACGAGCTATGACTCATTTGTTAAACTGATGCATAGGACAATTGAAGAAGTAAAACTTAATGCTGATCTCTACATACAACTGTCTATAATCGACAGAAAAATGTTTCATGCAGAGCAAGGGTATAGTAAAGTTACTAATAAAGTGGAAGATTGTTACTTTATATGCGGAAGAAAAGCATATAAATGGCTACCCGAGAATTGGTCTGGCAGTTGTTTTTTGGGATACCTGGTTCCGGCCATACGACACACGACAGTTTTACCTCAAGGGAAGATTCGGAATGTCCAAGAAATCAAGAAGCCTGTCAATCCAGTGGGACAAATCAATGCACCCTGGAAATACCATCATGACTTAGGTCCTGAAAATAACAAAGGACAATCACACATGGATCTTAGTGATACTGTCATATTGTGGGTAGGCATATTACCAGCATATGGAGCAACGAAATCAATCTGGGAACTGAGAAAATTGTCTAAGCTTCTCGAAATAATGAGTAATGCAACCTTTTCTGCCCTAGAATTGGTAACCGATGAACTGACTGCCATGAGAACAGTGGTACTTCAAAATCGCATGGCTCTTGACTTCACCCTAGCGTGTGCTTTAATCCAGGAGAAGTGCTGTTTGTATATTCCTGACCACAAACACGAGATAGGCAACTATCTTGAGGTAATCCAGCAGGTGTCAGCCATGACCAAACCAGGACCAAATCCATTGACGGACTTTTTCCAGAAATTGTTTGGGGGGGTGGGGCAGTATCCTGATGAACATTCTGATTGCCATCTGTGTAGGGATACCTCTACTGATAGTGTGTGGGTGCTGCTGCATCCTTTGCATAAAAGGACTAATCAAATTTTTGTACACATTTCAGTTTCGGAAACCTTATACCAAGATGCCGAACATGAAAAGTTACTAAAAAATTGAAAATGCTTTCATGGGTTTAAACTAAATGACTCTCTTAACTGCAAATCCTGAGTAGGAAGAGGTTAAGGGAAGAAAAAACTGTTTATGCTTGTTTTGAAAGTAAAATAAAAGTATTAAAGGGGGGAAATGTTAGGAAAATGCATAATAGCAATGTGCATGCTTAGTACATTAAAGGCTTAAAAGGGTTAAAATATTTATTCTGTTCATACTGCATGAATCTGCACAGCTATTAGAAACTTAATAAAAGACACTTTATTCTGCTTATGCAATGAAAATATGTGCAGCTACCGGAAACTTAATAAGAGACATTCTGTTTCTGCTTATGCCATGAGAAAATGTGCAGCTGCTAGAAGTCCTGATAAAGAAAACAATAGATGTTTGAAAGCTTAAACTATAGTCAGCACTACTTGTACCAAAGCTAGAAATGTACCTTGAATCTAGACAAAATGTATTGCATGTATTAGAATTGTACAATGGAAGAATTGAAGAGACAAGGTGGGCTAAAATAAGCCCAAGGCCAGGTTGTTTTTCTCAAATATTTTTGCAAGACAGCAATAATCTGACCATGTCAGCAATAAGCCTGGTAACATTTTCTGTGTAACATACAGAAAGCTGTGTCCAACTACGTCAGCAGTAGATTAGTAACATTTTCTATGTGACATGAAGAGAACTGTATAAGAATAATATACTGACCACCAGAAAGTTAGACAAACCTTGTACCTACATGCTTTGTCTCCTTGCTGCAAGTAATAAAGGGTGCCTTGCTTGAACCTAACGTGTATTGATCTTTGAAGTTTTTTCCTTTTACAGATCCTATGAACATCTTTGACATTTATGTTTTTTGGCTTGTCCTGATTGTTATGCTATGGTCTGGCTTGATTGTTCCACAGACCCTAAACTTTCATACCCTTGGACACAGCTCCCAAAGTAAAGCCTGAGGCATCTGTGGTTACAGACTGAGTAGGAGCTGGAAGGGAGACTGGCAGAACTGGGTTGACAGATAACTGATCCACCCACCACAGTAATTCCCTCTTGACAAACCCCACCATTTGGGATCTGAAAAGAGTGTGCTGCTGTTGTGCCCAAACAGATTTGAGGAACCACTCAATGTTTCTCATATGAAATATGGCCTGAGGAATCAAGAGAATTGTTGCCAAAGGCACTGAACTTTCATGGGGGATCCATCTAGAAGGCACCCCAAAAACACTATCTTGTGAGAAAGAATGAGAGAATATTTCTATATGTTCAGCTGAAACCCTGGGCTGAGAAGATCCTTTACTCAGGCAAGATATTTCTGACAATTTGAAAAAGTTTCTACAAATATGACAGTCATTTAAATGTGGAAAAAAAACAAATGCCTTGGAAACTGTAGTAGGGTGTTATTGGTGCCAGACACTTTGTAAACATCAATGGAGCTGCAGATAGTCCAAAGGGTAAGACAGAAAACTGAAAATGTAAGCCAGGCATTGAAAATCTTAAAAAATCTAAAATATTTGACAATTGGGATGTGATGATAAATATCTTTTAAATCTAGAATATCCAAAAAGAAAAACTGGGTGGTGGGATAAGGCATAACAAAGACTGAAGGGAAAGCATCTTGAACTTTGTGACTTCAATATGAAGGCTTAGAAATGAAAGGCCAAAGACTGGCCAACAAGTTTCTTCTGTCTGTAACACTAGAAAAAATCTTAAATAAAATATTTTGCTTGAATATTGTGGAGTAACTGGTTCTATGGTCTCCATAGGACAGCATTCGGTCCAGAACTGGAGGGGGTTAAATTTGGTTTGTGGGATTAGGGTAAATCCCATGAAAAGGAGAAAGTGACTCCTGCTGTCAATTGTAACCTTTCTGAATGATTTTCAGAATCCACTTTTCTGAGGTTATCTGTTATTACTGAGGAAAATGAAGACTCAGAGTGTGGGACAGACTTAAAGGGTTGTCAGGGTAGGAAGGGGAAGTTATCAGGATTGGCATATTAAGTCTGTCTTTTTGGACTGTCCTTGGTTATGGAATATTCTTCTATTGCTTTTTGAAATTCTGTTTGCCTGAACCTTGCTGAGAAAGCTTGTTCTGTATTCTATAAAAGGATCCTGAACTGGAAGGAAAGGTCCTATTAAAGTTTGGAAAGGAGGGTTGAAAATTTTGAGTGAGCCCCTGAATTAACTTTGCTCTTTTATCAGATCTTTTCAGGACCTCAGCAGAAGGGGGAGAATTTAAATTCTCAGCTTTAACCATACCTCTCAATCTCTTAGCACAAGAAATCTGGACAAAACCAAAAACAATGGGTGCAAATGCCCAAAAACAGGGACAATTTTTAAATATTGCTCTTACAAACTTAATGTTACTAGAATAAAAGGGTTTTTCTTACCATGCATCTTCTGAAGAATACGATGTCTGAAACTCAAATGTCTGTCATTTAATGAATTTAGTCCTCACTGATTTGACAGGAAACTACATATTTTATGAGGAAAAAAAAAACAAAAATATGAGGCTAAAACCTGGGCAGTTGAGAGGTATGGCTTTTAACATTCTCTGGTTAGTTTTGTGAATGTAATCAAGTAAATCTTCTTATTACTGAACCAGTAGCAACTGCTCTGGACACAGCATAAGCAGAGCCGTAGGAACACTTCAAAAAGTGTTTAGTTATCTGATAAAAAGAAGCTATTAAATATTCAAAGATGATTTAATCACTGAAGGGATCAAGATTAGCAGTAAAGTTTCTCATACTTTCAAAAGAAGAAAACAGATGTTTTGACCTATGAACCTGACAATTCAACATTCTGAAGATTAAAATTGAAGAATACACTTTTTTCCCAAATCTATCAAAAGCTTTCTCATCTTTGTCAAAGAGGATAGGGTTAGCAATCACCAAGTGTTTGGCAGTACATGATTTTGCCAGAGAAATAAATCTGAGTATGACTTGTCATTAGTGAACAAATATTTATGGGTCCTTATATAATCTGTCAGATGTTATATGGGCAGGAAGTTGACTATCAGGCATGTTGCAAGCTGCCAAGAAAACATCCCCTAAAGCGTGTAGAACAGGGAGAACAGTTGCAGACTGAGGAAAATCCAGCTGTAATAAGTCATAACATTTTCTGGGATTCAGGAAATTCACTCTTTTCCCACTGAAACAATTATTTCATTCTAGCTATAGCTTCAAAAAATATAACTTCTCTGGTGTGGGGAGGGGATCCAAATATGCATATTCTTCAGAATCAGATTTTCCTTTCTATGGTGAAGGAACTGGAGAAATATAATCCCAGTCTAAATCATGTTATTCTTTCTGGGATTCAGTATTTGAAAGTAATGGAAATCTTTTTTTCTTTAAAACTCAGCGAGGAACCAGAATTTAACAGGAGTAGCCATATGCCTGACTTTATGTTTTCTTTTCCTAGTGGAGCACCTAGAAAAGACCGACCCAAAGAAGGGATAATTCCCCAGGAATCGGGTACCTTAGGATGGTTATGTGGTAAAGCATCATCTGTAACCTCCTCCAAGACCAAAAGAGTGGCTCTTCCTTATCTATAAAGGGCAACCAGGATTCCCACTCCTCTTTTCTTGATGTACTGGAAAATATTGGGGTGACTTCAACTACCCCACCATTAACTGGGAAAACTACTCATGTACCAACTCCTTAGCTCAACGCTTTCTGGAATTCATAAACTCCAATGCCATAGATCAACTTATCCACACCCCCACCAATGGCAACAATATCCTAGACCTAGTCATTACCAACATGAGTGACTGGTGTTCCACACCTGAAGTCAACTCCTCTTTGGTCCGATCCTACCATAAGCTTATCACCTTTGATATCCACATCCTGCCCCCACTCCCCATTAAAGAAACCACAGTAAAAAATTTCTCCAAAGCCAACTTCATGCTTCTTAAGACAGAAGTGGTGAACTTCATGACACCCATGCAGATGGACAATACAGTTACAACTGCTGAATCCTACATAAATGCACTCTATAAGCACTTACACGAGTGCATGGATCGTGCTATCCCAAACAGAACCAAGACTCTATCCTCCAAAAAAAAGGAAGCCAATCTGGTGGTCCCCTGCCATAAACAAACTGTTCAACAAAAGGAAGAAACTGTTGCAAAAGAGAGTAAAATCCCATGAGTGGAGGAGCTCCCTGGTCAGCCTCAGTAAAAAGCTATGATCCCTTATAAGATCCTCCAAAGCTAGCTACAAAAACAAAATCACCACTAAATCCAAGGACAACCACAAAGCATTCTATAGCTATGTCAAGAATCTAGATGGCAACACCCAGATCTGCTCTGACTTAAAGCACGCAGGCACGAAAATTACAGAACCAACTGATATTGCCTACATCCTGGCAGATAGGTTCAGTGCTAACTTTACCCCCCTCTCACCCCCTAAAGGGCCCATATCTATACAGGAAAAATGCAGAGTCCCTGTAATCACAACTATGCAGGTAAAGCCAAAAACACAGCATCCATTTGACTGGACAACATCCCAGGCTGCGTTTTACATGAACTTTAGAATGAACTGGCTCCCCACTTAAGCACCATGTTCAATAATAGCCTCACATCAGGCTTTGTTCCCACTGAATTGCGCACAGCAGCAGTTATCCCACTCCACAAAGGGGGAGCCACCACTGATCCCAGGAACTATCGACCTATTAGCCTGATGAGCCTGGTCTGCAAGGCCATGGAACGTATCATCATGGAACTCATAAACAAAGACATTGGTAACCTCCAAACTCTGAATCCCACCCAGTTCAGGTTTGTGAAAGGCAGATCATGCCTCCTGAATCTGATCGACTTCTTTGAGGCAGTCACCAAAGCCGTGGATGAGGGTAAGGTGGTTCACACAGCCTATCTTGACCTCGCCAAGGCTTTCAACACCATCCCCCATTCTGGAATTATAGCTAAACTCACTAAACTAGGTATAAATCCCTACGTCACAAGATGGGTTGCCAACTGGCTCACTGACAGAACCCACACTGTAAAAGTTGCAGACACCAAATCTGGCCTCAAACCAGTGACAAGTGGAGTACCACAGGGTTCCGTCCTGGGACCTCTCCTGTTTGGTATCTATTTCTCTGAAGTACAGGCTAACACAGAAGGCCTCTGGCTAACAAAGTTCGCAGATGACTGCAAACTAGGAGCCATATTCAAGTCCCCAAATGATGTGGACATCCTGCAGAAGGGCCTCACTGAGACAGATACCTGGTATCAGAGCCATGGCCTCAAGCTCAATGCCAAAAAGTGCAATGTCATCCCCTTTGGTAAAAACTCTGTACCCATGAACTACCACATAGGCACCGAATGTGTGATAACAGACGTTGGGACCCACCTGGACAGTAGCCTCTCCTTTGATAGTCACATCGCCACAGTAGTCAGGAAGTCCTTCTACGTGGCACACCTCATCATAAAAGGGTTCTCGTCCAGTAAAAAAGACGTAATTGTTCCCCTCTACTTGACACTCATTATACCCATTATAGAGTATATAGAGTACAACACCCCTTTTGGAATGTACCTCACAAGACATCTGCAGCAGCTGGAAAGGCCACAGAAGTACCTCACAAAGAGGATTACTGGCCTCAAACTAATGCCCTACACTGACCGCCTCAAAAAACTCCAGCTTTACTCCGTAGCATATTGCCTACTCCGAGGTGATCTCTGCCTAACATATAAAGCTATGTCAAACCCAGAGCTGTTGGACATGCTACACCTAAAGAAATCCCAATCCCTCTGAGCTACATGCTCTAGGGACTTAAACCTTGTCACCACAATAAACAGGACACGGTGGAGGGATAGATTCCTGTCCCAGAGGCTTCCTATACTCTGGAATAAGCTACCCATCTATGTCAAGCAAAGTTCTTCATTAGCACTCTTCAAGAAAAAATCTTGATGAGTGGATGGGAAATAGGAAATACACCCCGGGGATCACTTCTGTGTCTCTGCTCGACAGTGGCACAGGAAAATTACTTTCTTGACTTGCTGGCTAGGCTTACATAGGCCCTTGGGCCAATAGCCTAGTACCTACCTATGAACCTATGAACCTACATCTGCAGAGGATGTGCCTAATTCATGGTCCTTCATGGATCCTGAAGGAGCACAGCCAGCAGGATATGGAGAAGACAATGAGCATGTGAAAGAACCCAATTTGGTTACATCAGAGTCACGCACTGAATGCTGAGACTCTGAAGAAGCCAACTTGACTACCAAAGACTCATAGGAAACTTTATTTGGGGGGAACTGAGGAGCCTGAAGCCTGCTTCATGTCCAAGCCAAGTTACAACCCCCAAAATCATTAGTTCTATCTATACTTTTCTACACAAATGTAAAAAAAAATCTGTGCACCAAAAATGTTTTTTAGAATAGTTCTGCCCAACAAATAATCTTAAAAATAAAATTTTGATGCAACTTATTCATGACAACCTCTAAAAACACATTCCCCAGCATGAATACACATGATTCACTCTCATTAGCATAAGCTAGCTTAAAAAAATAGTATTCCATTCTGCATTCAAGTAAGTATGACATGAGAAACAGCAAATTATGAAAGCAGAAAATCTCACTGTGCAGAAAGATGAAAGAAATATCACATTATAAAGAAAGATAATTTAGAATAAAGTGTTCATACCCAAAATAGCTATTACCTATTCGACAGAAGACAGTACATAGCAACTGTTACTATAACAAAATGTATTAAACAGAACTCACAAAAATATGGGGGATGCCTCCTGACCACCATGTGGGGGAGCTTAGCTCTCTCATATCCCACATACAGTATCTCTCAGACCATACTACCTAAGGGAAGGTTATATAAACCTAAGTGACATAAAAAAGAAATTAAGCACTTAACATTCCATCTGGGTTGTCCATGTTCTCAACTAATGGGTTTAGATCCGACACTCGGATCTGACTCGGCCATTACACTAGCTCATGGTCACCTACAAACCTTTGAGCTCCTTTCCTACCCATAATGCACTATGCCTAACATCCCTCAAATCCTATTTATAGCTTGAGAGAGAGAGAGAGAGAGACAGACAGAGGAAGAAACTATACAAGAACTGCCATAGCTGGAGTTCACACAAGGGACATATGGTGTCCCTAAGAATCTTATTCCTCCAGGAGTCATTTGTGAGAAATGGAGAGGGATGGAGGGTAAGGGGGTGAGGAAGAATGAAAATGGACAACACAGATGGAATGTTATGGTAAGTATATAACTTCTTTATCTGATGTTATTACTTTTCACTCATTCCTCAACAAATGGGACAGAAACCCCAGCTACCTAAATTCCTGGGTGGACTCTAAGGAAGGATATTCCTCAGTACAGTTGAGCCAAAGGCTGCTCTTCCCCTCGAGACCAAATCTAGTTTGTAATGAGTGATAAATGTATGAGGATTTGACCAAGTAGCAGCCGCACATATATCGTCTATGGATGCTCTAGACTGGAATACAGTGGAAGTAGCCATGGATCTGGTTGAATGAGCCTCTAATGGTTTTGATAAGGGGAGATTCAATTTGCTGTAGACAAATGAAATGCAATATGTCAACCATCTAGCCAGAGTTGCCTTTGTAATTGATTCACCCAACTTGTTATGTGTAAAGGAAACAAACAGCTGGTCTGTCTTTCTAATTTCTTTTGTTCTGTGCAGATAGAAATGTAATTGTCAATGAACATCCAGTAAGTGCAGCATATATTCTCCTTTATCTGAAAAGTTTGGGAAGAATACTGGCACATTAATGTTGGATTTGGACACCACCTTGAGTAGGAAGGAAGCACTGGTATGTGAGGTGACTCTATCCTTGTGAAAAATCAAATATGAGAGCTTAGAAGATAACACTTGACATTCTGAAATTCTTCTAGCAGATGCAATTGCAACCAAAAAGATAGTCTTCCAGGTCAAAATGCTTAAATCACATTTAACTACAGGTTCAAAGGGAGACTGTGTTGAGGTTTGCAGTACCAAATTTAAATTCCATGCTGGTATAGGATCTTTATAAGGAAGTCTAAGTAGAAAGGTACCTTTCAAAAAGGCTTTGCATAGTTTAGAGTAAACCAGGGAGGAATTCTGAAACACCACATGAAAATTCAAAATGGCTGCAAATGAACTTTAAGAGTCAATGAACTAGCACCCTCATTAAATAAACATGCTAAAATTTCAAGAAGAGAATGTATTGGGGCTGAGAAGGGATCTACCTTATTCTGCTCTGCTCAATAAACAAATCTTTTTCATTTACTTCTGTCGAGTTTTCTCATAGAGGGTTTATGGGAAGAAAACAGTATCGAACGGACAGGCAAAGACAGTAAAGGTTGCCTGGCTGTTAATGGACCTGGAGAAACCATGCAGTCAGTTTGAGATTTGTGATGTCCAGGTGACCCATGCCTGTCAGGTGAAACAGAAAGTTTGGAGTTGGATCCAGAATCCAAGGTGGGTACAGAAGATGAGGCCAAAGGAAGGGGAACTAAATTTGTTGAGGCCAGTAAGGTGCAATGAGGAAGACTTTTCTCTTCAACCTGGCTGCATTCTGAAGCAATCTGGGAATTAAAGGAGTCAGGGGATAGGCATATAGAAGACTGGGGGCTCAAGTGTCGAGTACAGCATCCCTCTGTTACTCCCCCAGTAGGGGGATTAGGACAAAGAAGCTGCTGCACTTGTTACTTAGGGGAGATGAAAAGAGATAGCAGCAAGGCTGGCGCACTGATGGAAAATCATGTCTGTCACTTTGTTGTTGAGAGATCACTCATGAGGTAATAAGATGGACCTGCTCAGTTTGTCTGCTATCACACTGGACTTCCCTGGAATATGCATTGCAATTAGAATGCAGATGGAAGAAATTGCCCATTGCCACACCCTCAGGGTTCTCGACACAGGGGGTAAGATCTGGTTCCCCTTGTTTGTGTATGTACCAAATTGCTGATATATTATCCATTTGGATTGGAAATGTCCTGAGAGGGAGAGAGTTTTGGAATGCATGTAACTCCAAAAGCACCACTCTAATTTCCAGAACACTGATATGCAATTTGGCCTATTCAGGGACCAAGTATCTTGGAGTGTATTCCACAGAACCCCCCCCCAATTTGGGAAGCGTCCATGGTCACTATAGCCTTGAGCTGAGGGACAATGAAAGGATGACCTTGCAACAGTTATGACTGCATCCACCAAGAAAGATACCATTTACATGCCTGAGTTATTTGTATGTTTGTTGACATGGGTTGAGAGAGAATTGACCATTGTGTTTGTAGCATCCATTGCAGAATTCGCATGTGGAGTCTCACTAAAAGAACTAAAATTATTGCCGCTGACATTGATCCCAAGGCTTGCAGAATCAATCAGGCTGAAATACTGGTACTGCAAATTATTTTTCTGACCTGCTTTCTTATTGTCTGTACTTTCAAAAGAGGAAGAGATGCTGCCAGAAATGCTGTGCTAAACACTGCTCCTATGAATTCCACTGTCTGGGTCAGTTGTAAATGGGACTTGTTGCAATTGATGGTCATTCCAAGATGTGAACAAGTCTGAAACACTTGATCTCATGTTTGTATCAGCTAATGAGCGTAACAACGAACAAGAACACTATGAGAGACTACTTCGTAAAATAAACAGACGTTTAATGACTCCAAATTAATGTTAGCGCTTTCGGCTAAATCAAATATTTAGCCTTCCTCAGACAAACAGCAGAACAGGAAATGACATTTCTTAAAATATATGTATAGAACCAATTGGAATAAAGTGCATTTAGTAATTAGTTGTAACTAAGGTTAGATAGTAAGATAGATGAATTGATGTGGCAGGTACGAACTAGAGCACATTTATTACCTGGCATCAATGACAACCTATCAATAAAATGTGTATTAAAATGGTTATCGTATAACAGATAACACATATAGGAAAGGTCTCTTACATTTGGATATGAAATGGACCCAACATCAATTATTCCCTAACAGAATGCACTAATGTAAAATTGTATTATTTTATGATTATTGTATAGGAATTCTGCGGGCAAAACTAATCAGTATTTTTAATGTTTAAATGTGGAAATAATGTTCCAAATTGTGGAAATATTTTTGGTAACAATTTAAAATATACACAAATATTTTTTAGTTTATCATTCACTGTTTTTATAACATTTTTAATATATCACAAAAGTATGAAGCAAGTTGCATGATTAAATAACCCAGTAATTATAGAGTTTAACATCTGTGTAAATATTTTGATGAATGGAGTTACTTGCAACAAAGTATTACTTGCTGTTCCGTTGCAATGCCTATAGAGGCACTCTATCTTTACCTTTATTCAAGGCTTATGTTTGCAATGGATTATACTACTTTAAGGTAACCTTAGTTACAACTAATTACTAAATGCACTTTATTCCAATTGGTTCTATACATATATTTTAAGAAATGTCATTTCCTGTTCTGCTGTTTGTCTGAGGAAGGCTAAATATTTGATTTAGCCGAAAGCGCTAACATTAATTTGGAGTCATTAAACGTCTGTTTATTTTACGAAGTAGTCTCTCATAGTGTTCTTGTTCGTTGTTACGCTCTTTTGGTTCAACAGTTTTTTCGTTTGTGTTTTGTATCAGCTAATGCCTGGTCAGGGCGGTAATCAGACAGTCGTCTAAATATGGAAACACCCAGAATTCTTGCAGTCTCAAGTCAGCTGCCACCACTGTCATACACTTTGTGAACACTCTGGGGGCTGTGGTGAGGCCAAAGGGCAGTGCTCTGAACTGAAAGTGACTGGTTCCCAAACAAAAGTGCAAGTACCTTCTGGACAACCTGTCCATTTTTATGTGATAGTATGCATATTGAAGGTCTATTGGGCATATCTAGTCATCCTTGCTCGGAAATGGCAGAATGGACTGAACCGTGACCATCTGGAACTTGGTGTGTCAAATATGATTTGTACAACACACTGAGATCTAAAATTGGTCTTCAGGCCCCTGTATTCTTTGGCATTAAATAGAATCTTGAGTAAGTTCCTGATTCTACTTAGTCTGGTGAACCTCTTGGATGACTCTTTTTCTAGCATATTTTGTATTTCTAGTGCTGCTCCTTCCCTCTGATTGGGTGGAACATCAGGGATGTATTTTGGACAATGGGGGTGATAGGGAAAAAGGAATAATATAACCTCTGGAAATAATTCTCTATACCCATCTGTCCTTTGTTATGTTTAACCATGATTCCAGGTGAAGAGGTAAGCAACCCCCGATTGCCTCCCAGGGGACGGCAATCAGGCCTCATAAAGTGCACCAAGTAGTTCAGCAATCTGAGAGTAAAAGTCGCTAAAGTATAAATGTGCTTCCCAAATCTGTCCAGTGCTCTAGATTCTCTATCAGGGGGATGGACAGTGGAACTCTGTTATGTGAGTTCCTTCTTTGTAGCTGCTGCCGCAATGATTACATCAAATGGTACCCCTTTACTCCAATTCCCTCTTCCTACCGGTGGAGGCCGAATCCTGTCTGGTCTCTTGCGGATCGGCTTAGTCATATCATGTTCCTTCCACACCTGCCTAGAAACAAAATCAATGAGTTCATCTGTAGGCAGAGTAACCCAGGAGGTAGACAAGTCCATCCTAAAAGCTTCCAGAAATACTGACTCCTCAGGGGTAGGATTTTGGACAGACCAGCTACCCTTCTAGTTTAAGAATCTCAAGAATACTTCCAAATGAGACATCATTGGAGTGGTGATTTGGGAGACCTTTCACCCTCATCGAAGTCTGTATCCTCAGTGACTCTTGAGAAGAGTACAAGTGCCTCCTTTTGCATTTGCTCTTCCTAGGTACTTCCTTGGTGGAGTGATCTGGAGAAGTATCTGAAGAAATGACAGTACCCTGCTGGGTAGACTGGAAACTTTGGGCAAGCAGTCCCTGTTGGGTAGAATGTTGAGGATCACAGTGTAAAGACATCTGAGAGGTTGAGGGTGGATATGAGGGGAGAAGGACCTGCCTGACTTGCCGAAGCAGAGAAAACCCTCTTCACAACCTCAAAAGCAGACCATTCAGGAGAGAAGGAAGTCAACAGAGCTGAGAAAATGAGTTTCTGGCCCATCACTTCCCTAGGCCCAGATAGCAATCCACCCGAGGTGGAAGTCAGAGCTGAGATATCCAGTGCCGATGCTCCAAGAGGATGAGATGGCTCTAAAAATCTTAGAGTTGATTCTATTTTCTCGGATCTGACCTAGAAGCTTTGGTTCCAACAGTTATCCAGATCTGAAGATGTCAGAGCTAGTGCACTCAGACTAACTGTCATATCCGAAGACAATAGTCTCTTCAGATCTGACCCAGAAGGGCCCAGAACGCTCGGATCCAAGGACACTAAAACCACAGTTTGGGTTAGAGAAGGAACTGTTATCAGTGGAGTGGTGGATGGACTGTGTTCCCTAACATAAAAGGGTAGGAACCGTTAGAATTCCCTTCTGAATTTGGAAACCAAACTCCTCTCCTTCACTGCACGCATATAAAAAACAATACAGCCCAAAGCTCAAAGCAAAAGAATTGTCTTTAATTTCACAATATTCAACGTAAAGCAAACAAACAATTGACTAAGTGCTTTCACCTAGCTTAATAGCTGTACAGGCATCTTCAGAGTCCCTTCTGGATTTGCTCCATGAAAAGTTTCCTCATTATCCTCTCCATATCTGCTTCTGTGAGACTCCTGGAGGAATGACAGGATATCACTGAAGATGATTTTTGAGTGCTTTCTAAAAATGGGGGAAGGCACCCTGAAAGGGACTGGATCCAAGCTTGGCAAATAGACAATCCTTGGTAATGTCTTAGGATCCAAGGATGTCAGATCCACAGTACGTTTAGTCAGATTGGAATCTGTAGGACTTGAAACATATCTGGTCAGATCTGAAGATGGTCTGATCCCAAGTGACTTCAGATCCAATTTTTCCTTCTTTGTCCTCAGTTCTGAGGAAGAAGATGCCAGGGAATCCAAACATCTTGACTGTTTTGAAGAGTCTTTAGCTTGAATTTTGGGAGATTGAACTCCAGAAATGGATTCAGAAAAAGGAGTTGGCAACAAACCCTTTAAAATTAACTTGTTTCTTCTAGCACTCAAAGCTCTGGGGTTGAACCCATGACAAATGTCACAATCTTGATCAAGATGTTCAGACCCTAAACAAGAAATACACAGACTGTGGGCATCTGCAAAGGGCATCTTATGCCAGCATTTCTCACATTTTTTAAAACCTTTTTCAGACATGGTGTAGAGAAAATATCTATAACCAACAATAACTGGAAAGAAAAAGCTAGTGACAGTATGCTACAAGATTTTTTTATTTTTTTTAGGCAGAGAAAGGAAAGAAGGAAAGGTTAACAATCAACTATGACAGTAGAGGTCTACAAGACTCTTGTAGAGAAAAAAGGGGCAGGGAAGGAAAGGCTTACCAACAAAGGTAGTGAAGATTAAACTATCAAGTGTACATAAGTGAAAGAACACTTAAGGAAGTAAAATAAAGTTTTAAAGGAAAAAAGAACTTATCAAAAATTAAGGTTTGAAGGATAAAAAAATGAGAAATTCACTTATGTTTAATAAATAGCCCAAGAGCTGAGGGTGACCACATCTACATGGGAAAATGGCAAATGAGATCTGAGGGACATTACAGGTAGTGCATTATGGGTAGGGCAGGAGCTCGAGAGTCTGTTGGAGGCCACAAGCTAGTGTAACAGACGAGTTGGATCCGAATATCGGATCCAAACCCATCAGTTGAGAAATGAATGAAAATTTACAACATCAGATACTATCTCATGTGTACCCTGGTAAGATGAATCATGAAAATCACAGATGTCGTGAACTAAAAAAATACTAAGGAACTTTCTGGCCAATGTCTGAGCTTGAGCTGAGAAGCTCAGGAAGGTATCCAGATAAAATCCCCCTTCTTCTGCAACACTGAGGCATTTAGCTGTAAAGTGAATAAAAACATTCTAGAAAAAAATAATCATGCAGGACAGGGACAATAATAATTTCCTGAAAGTTTATCTGGAATCCCAGGATGGTAGAAAGAGATAAAACCCATGTTAGGCATTCTTGACATCTGGGAGAAGACTCTGCAAAGATAAGAAAGTCATCCAAAAAAGGATAATGTGAGTGCAAAATTCAGTCTGCAGTGAGCTATGACTGGAGCTACATAATTTGCAAAGAACTCTGTAGCAGAAAATGATCCAAAGATTAATGGAGATAACTGAAAATGTGACCCAGAGACAGACAATCTGAGAAATATCCTGAAACCTTAGGCTATAGGAATGTGATGGTATGCATCTTTTTGGTGCAGTGTTACCATAAACTTCCCTGAGAATGAGAGGTAACAGTCTCTGAAGGGTTAACATCTAGATTTTTTGGAAATTCTACATACAGACTTAGGAAGGAAAGATCTAGAACTAGTCTCCAAGAAATATATAGGAACAGAATCCTTTGCCTCTTTGATTAAAGGGCACTGGTGCTATGACTGATAAGGTGAACAATTGCTGAAAAATTTGAGAAAAAAAATTCTCTTTTGTTTGGAGGGTGAAGAGAAACACCCCTGAAAGGCGGTTTTTGTATCCAGTGCCAAATGAAAGTGCAGTTATGTAAGTAAGCTTACTTTAACAGTTGATGTTCAAATGACCACTGCTACCATATAGTATCATAGCTTAGAATAACTGGGAGGTGGAAAGTGAAGGGTCCAGGTGCTCCTGAAGAATGGTCATAGCAGAGGTGCCTAAACCCAGAGAAGGAATCTAGCTTGTAGTGCTTTGTAAAGGTATGTACAGAGGTCCAAGTTGTTGTTTCTAGAATACTTCTAGATTCTAACCCTTTCCAAAAAGCCATACATGAAGCAAAGGGCCTGGAAGAATGTGCCCTGACCCTATCTGGAATTATTTTGTTGTGGTTATTCCTTTTTGCCCAAGACGACCATTTGGAAATAGTCTGCTTTGCACAGGTTGTCCCTTCTTACCGTCACACGAAATGACCAACTGATCAAAAGTTTTGAAAGATTTAGTTTGGTTAAAATAGTATCCATGTTGTCTGTGGACATCCAAAACTTGAAGTATCTTTCTCACTCATTTTTGGGCTCAGGGAAGAACACAGGGAGATGGATAGTTTGCCTTAAAGTAAACTTTGATACCACTTTAGGAATAAAAGGAGTATTACTTCTCAAGGAAACCCTGTCTCTGTAGAAAAGGAGATAAGGTAGACCTACTATAACAGCTTGCAACTCAGATATTCTTCTTGCAGACATCAGAGCAACCACTAAACCTGTTTTCTGTGTAAAAACCTCGTCAGCCAGATGTCCTGGTTCAAGTGGAGTAAATGTTAGCTTCTATAACACAAAATTAAGATCCCAAGGAGAAGCCACTTATTCTCTTGGAGGTCTGTTATGCAAAAACCCTTTCAAAAATATTTTGACATGGGAATGCCTTGAAAGAGGGGGATCCATGAGCAGAAATGCTGAAATGACCAACCAATGAAACTTGATAAAGGAGTAAGATAGGACATAGGAAAGTAACTCACACAAGTACTGTAAAACCAGAGAAACACTAACTCCAAATAGGTGCCAGTTATGTTGTTAACATCCACAAGACAACCTTTTCCATTTCTAATATATGATTTTATAGTAGCAGGCTTTCTTGCCTCCATTAGTAACTGTATTAAGACCCTATCATCCAGGCAGCCAAGTGAGGTTGTTTGGGGTCAGTGTATATTAAACCAATCTAGTCCATGAGAAAGCTTGTGGTAACTGCCCTTGGACAATTCCAAAAGAAAGGAGAACCATGGCTCCCTGGATCTGAAGGGAGACTCCAAAACGATTTTGGGAGAAAGTCTTCTAAATCTTTAGAGGTATCCTGGATATCAGTGGAAAGGGTGGAAAGGCATACAGGAATATTCCTGTCCAAAGAAAAGAAAATACATCTGTCTTCCAGGCCTTCTTGCATGAAGTCCTGGAACAGAATTTTGCCAGCAGATTATTCCATGAAGACGCAAAAGGAACTCTCCACAAATGGATCAAATATTGGAAGACCCCTGATCTAGTTTCTATTCCTGAGTCTCTGCTTTTGTCCTCTTCAGCTTGTCTGCCACACAATGTAGCTCTTGACAGAATGCAGGAAGCCTGTGTTGTGAGAGTCTGCTGAACAGCTATATCCCATGCTAACATGCCTAGTCTGCAGAGGGGTAAGACTTGGTTTCCCCTTGCTTGTTTATGTACCACATTATTGTGGTATTGTGAGTAAGAACTTGAAGTGGTCCTGGTGATTAAGGGTAATTCAAAGAATTGAGTGCCTTGATAACAACAAATATCTCTTACATTTATGTGTTTGTGTTTGTCTTTGTTATCCCAATACTTTGCACTTTAATCTCCCTTGACATTGCTCCCCAAGCAAAGCCTGAGGCATTTGTGGTAACTGACTACTTTGAAGCAGGAAGGGAGAAGGGGAGACCTGGATTTGGGAATTTTGATATCTCCACTAAGTGATCTATCTTCTCACAAATCCCAAAAATGGAATCTGAAAAGACAATGGGTGTTGGTGCTGGGACCAAAGAGACTTCAGATGCCACTGTAGCTGTATGAGGATCATAGATGCCATGGAACCCAGAATTCTAATGTATACCCTTGCAGTGACCAAAGTCTGAGTGGAAATCCCTAGAGAAGATTATAAATCTACTTTTTCCTGTAAAAGAAAAGCTCTTTCTACTGACGTGTATAGCAGACACCCCAGGAACACAACATTGTGTGTCAAGAGTCAAATAAAGGCTTTTGAATATTCTCTTGAAATCCCAGCATTCATTGATCTCTAAACCAAGTGAGAGATTCCTGACAGTTTGAAATAAACTCCACAAAGATAAGCAAGTCGTCCATATATAAAAAATGTGGGTGCCCTGTATCTTGTAATGTGCTGTAACTGGAGCTAGACACTTTTTGAACAGTCTTGAAGCAGTGGATAGCCGAAAGGGTAAGGCAGAGAACCAATAATGAAATCCAGACACATAAAACTGAAAAGCATCTAATGTCTGGATAGATAGGAATGTAATGATGAGCATCTTCTCAATTTAAAGTTACCAAAAATCTCAAATAAGGAAGAAGGGGTAAGAGATTATGTAGTGAAAGCATTTTAGACTTGGGCACTACCACAAACTAGAATGAAACCAAGAACCAACAGAAAACTTGACAGAAATCCAAACAAAACACTGACAGTCCTGTACTCAAAAACTTTTATTCGGGGAAACCACAACAGTTAAGCGCTTTCGTCAACAACCACAGGCTGACTTCATGAGAACATTTCCTTGACTCTTTACAACAGATGCCATTGCCACCAGAGGAGTAATAAAGCCAGTGATGCAAGAAAAAGATGGTGATCAATTAGTACCCGGCAAAAAGTATCACTTTAAATAGTTTAAACCCATTCCGCCCAAGGGAAAAAATATAGAAAAGAAAGGTAATTACCTTTAAAACAAATTTAAATTTAATTTAATTTACCTTTAAAAAACAAAGAGTGAGAAGGTCACATCAGCTGGGTATAACAACCCTGTGTTACTTATGCTTAGTCAAACACTCTGCTTGTGCTATGCTGACAAGATCATAACAAGGCCGAAATATGCATATCCATAGCTAGTGGGGTTTGGCTTTATTGGCCTGAAATTATCCATTAAAACGACTTCAAATGTAAAAGTCATGGGCAATCAGAATTGCCATATAGCTGAAACACCTGATGTTCATAAGGGTCATTTGCATATATCCCATGTGCCTCTGTTACAGGAGGTTTGGGAGGTCACTCATTGGAAGTTCTAGCTTGGCTGGAGTTTTCATTTAGTTTTTACTGATTGTTTTTTTCAGTGTGACCTTCTCACTCTTTGTTTTAATTTGTTAGTTGAGATATTTTGCAGTCTCCCTAATGATAATGGACATCAGCTGGGTATAGCAATCCTGTGTTTCTTATGCTTAGTCAAACACTCTGCTTATGCTACGCTGACATCCCAGGTCATAACAAGTCTGAAATATGCATATCCATAGCTAGTGGGGTTTGTTTTTACTGGCCTGAAGTTGTCCATTAAAACAACTTCAAATCAGAATCGCCATATAACTGAAACACCTGATGTTCATAAGGGTCATTTGCATATATCCCATGTGCCTCTGTTAAGGGAGGTCACTCATTGGAAGTTCTAGCTTGGCTGCAGTTTTCATTTAGTTTTTTACTGATTGGTTTTTCAGTGTGACCTTCTGACTCTTTGTTTTAATTTGTTAGTTGGGATATTTTGCAGTCACCCTAATGATAATGGTCTTCAGCTGGGTATAACAACCCTGTGTTTCTTATGCTTAATCAAACACTCTGCTTGTGCTATGCTGATGAGGTCATAACAAGGCCGAAATATGCATATCCATAGCTAATTGGTTTTGGCTTTATTGGCCTGAAATTGTCCATTAAAACAACTTCAAATGTAAAAGTCGTGGTCAATCAGAATCGGATATAGCTGAAACACCTCATGTTCATAAGGGTCATTTGCATATATCCCATGTGCCTCTGTCAATCATTGGAAGATAATTGGTTAGAGGATATGCATGAGACAAAGCCTTGTCTCCATGTCAGAATATTCTGATATGTCTTCCTTAAGAATATTAAAACTGACCTACTAAACGAACTGAACTTATTTTTTTCTGTAGTTTATAAAAGTCATATTCACAAGCTCATTCAAAAGTTTGATTAAGGAGGTGTGGTGGGGGTATAAAAGTACTATTTTCCTACAGGAAGCTTTATCTACAGCAGTAGCCAAATTCTAACTGTTAAATAAAATAGCTAAATTTACAACTAAAAATCTTTAAGTCGATCAAGTTAACAACCAAATCAGACTCTGCCTGAGAAGAAATGTAAACCCTTTTTCCAATAGTAAAAAATGATTCACAGTAATAACAGCTTACTGTAGTTAAAAATGTTGTATAATTTGTACTCATGTATAATATCACCAATAATGGCAATGGAGGTAGCTAGTGCTGTCTGCCCCTCATGTTGTGAGTGAATTTGTGATCCATCCTGTTCCAATACTATCGCTTGCCCTGATGCGAATACAATTGGTCCCTTAACTGATCTTGTTGCTTCGCTATTCGTTGGGACCTCTGAAGTAGGGGGGACCACAAAAGGTCACTAGAATCCACCACGTCAAGATGGGGGGGTGACATCCCTCAAACAACGGCCATCAATGGCCCTATCAGAGACAAAATCCCAAGATGGTGTTGTATCACATGTAGCATTCGGGAAACCAGAAGTGCGGTTATTATAAGGGCATTGTTTAACTGACAATGTTTACACATAAGTTCATAGGTTCATAGGTGTGTACTAGGCTAACGGCCCTGGAGCCTATATAAGCTTAGCCCATGATTGGAGATTTTGATAAGAAACTTTTAGACTTAAAACTTTGCAATTTGATAATGCTTATTTGTCAGATTGCTTGAAATGCAAAGTTGTACCTATGGGACTATATACGTTAAAGTTTCCAAATGGTATTTCAATGGGCTCATTGTTTTATGTCAATTCTGTAAAATTATATGATAGCTATGGTTTTGAGACTATGGAATTGTTAATTAAAAGAAATGAGCATACTATTATGCAAGTTAAAGAAGAGATTTTGTATTGGACAGTAAAATTAAGGCAGGCCTTTTGTTTTCAGTTCATCAGAGGGAATATGAACAACTTTTTATTAAAACTCACAGACAGAACACATTAAATATAAGAAATCTAAAAAGATTCTTAGAGATGTAAGGCAATAAGAGAGCAATACAGAGTATATAAAAAAGAAGGGGCCTTGTAATAACCTCATTTCTGGTACCCCAAATGCTATGTGTGATTTTATACATGTAAACTGCTTGAAAAAATGGATTGTGTTGGTTAGCAATCTGCCACGCTCATGGATGGCCTGCAGAGATTATAGGATTTCATTCTTCTTTGTTTGTTGATATACCATATGACTGTGGTGTTATCTGTTAGGACTTGAATAATTCCTGGAGACAGAGGTAATGAAGAGATTAAACGTTCAGGCTCAGGGCTTTCATTTCCTTGACATTTATATTGTTTGCAATTGTTCTGCTTTAACCATACACCTTGAACTTTTGTATTCATAAAACAAGCTTTCCAGGCTTGCAGTTGTCCTGCTTTACCATACACCTTGAACTTTTGTATTCATAAAACAAGCTTTCCAGGCTTGCAGTTGTCCTGCTTTAACCATACACCTTGAACTTTTGTATTCATAAAACAAGCTTTCCAGGCCAGGTCTGAAGCATCTGTGAAGACTTGCTGAAGAGAAGAGGAAACCAAAAATGACATTCCTGGGTTCTGTAATATATAGTTGATTTACCAAGGTCCTTCCTTTGTCATAAAGGGCAAGAAAAGAATAAGGAAGTTCAGAGGGTGCAAATACTGTACCTAGGTTGACGTGCGGCACCACTGACTCTTCCTCATAAGGAGGTTAGGAGAACGTTTCATTCAGTTCAATTTCTCCAAGTCTTTGGGTTTCTAATACTATGACAAGAATGTACCCCATTCCTAAGTTAGGGGAAAATTAAAGTTAATTGAACTAGTACTGGTTTAGTCTTTGATGCTAATCAAAAGTGCTCTTCTCAGCACCTGCAATGTGCCCAGAATTAACTTCTGTAATTCATATAGAGATACATGCATTGGTAGCATATATAACTACAACTGTTAATTGTTTTTATTAGATGTGTTGCTCCTACTACAACTAATATTATGTTTATTTTAATTTTTCCAAATCTTTTGGGCTTCTAATGCCAGGACAAGAATGGACCCCATTCCTAAGTCAAAGTATGACTACAGTTCATGAAATTAGTATTGTTTCAGTCTTTGATGTCAGCCAGAATTGCTCTTCGCAGCACCCGCAATGTGCCCAGTAATGACTCCTTCTGCAATTTGTATGGAGTTGCATGTATTGGTAACATACCTAAATATGATTGTATATTGTTTTTTATAAGACCCGTTGCTCCTACTATTATTGGAACTATCTGGGTATCTTCCACATTGCTCTCATTTCTGCCTGAAAATCCTGATATTTTATGACTTTGTGTCTCTGTGTATGCAAGACACTGTAGCCACTGAGTGTAGCAATTTCAATGATAAGTGCTGCTTTTGTCTTCTTTTCATGGACCACTATATCTGATTTTCTCTCATCTAGCTTTTGAACTATTGGTAATGGGTGATCCAATGTGATGTAGACTTCATCATTTTCTATGATGCTTTGTGGCTCATGTTTCCAGTGTTTTCAGCTACTTCAATATTATAATGTTTGCACAATCCCCTGTGCAACAATTTTGCCACATTATTATGCCTTTCAGTAAACAGACCTTCTGACATTAGTATATCACAGCCAGCAAAAAAGTATGCAACTGTTTCCAGTTCTGTTTTACAAAATCTACATTTGTCTGCTTCTCCCACATGTTCAATGGACTTTATGCTGCCAATATTAACCTTTCTCCTCTTGGTTTGAATTCTCCATTCATTAACCATTCCTCCATTTGATCCTGATCAACATGAGGTTCTTCCAGAATTTTTCTATACCTGCAACTGTATTTATGCATTTTCCATATTTCTTGCCTTCTCATCTGGTCCTTCACCTTATAATCTTTCCTTTGTTTTTTAACAAATTCAGTTGCTGCCTGATTTTTATCTCCTTCTGGTTTGATTTCTATTCCTGCTTGACATCGATATGTTTCTGCTATATTAAGCAAAGAAGTCATCTTAGATTTATTCTCCTCATGTTTCAAAACTTTCACTACATTTGGGTCTTGTGAGGTCGGCAGATATGTGTGGAGTCCCATGACTGCAGATCTATACATGTAATCATTTTCAAGGAGGCCCATCCTTCCTTCGGAACGGGGAATATATAATCTTGGTATGCACTGATTTTTATAAATCATTTGGTGAGCATGAAGCAAACTTCTTGTTTTCCTATCTAATCTAGCCAACATATTTTGGGGCCAGTCAGTCACTCCAAAACTGTAAGGACAGGAAGAGCAAATTAGTTTATAGCCTGGATTTTGTTCCTAGATGTCAGCGCTGTTTTCAGGATTAATTTAAGTCTTCTAAAGTATTTCTTACTAAGCTTTATTCACACTTGTTCATGTTTTATTGTTGTTCCTTCATCAGTTCCCAAATATTTATACAGTCCCTTTTGCTCAATTTCTTTTATATCACATTCTTATCCAAACTGATGTTTTCCTGGTGCTGCAGTTTTCCTGCTTTAAAGGTAGCTTTTGCACATTTATTAAGAACAAATGACATTCTTATATCATCTGAAAAAGTTTTGACAGCTTACAGTTGTGCATTCAGTTCCTGAACTGATAAGCTATACAGTTTTAAATCATCGACAAAGAGAAGATGAGACGTCTTTACACTTTGTTGTTTGTTGTTTTCTAGGAGACAAATTGTAGCCATGGTCTAAGCTGTTAAGTAGGCAGCTTAATGGGCTAATGGCAAAACAGAATAGCAGCGGCGACAGAGAGTCACCCTGGAATATCCCCCATTGAATTTCTATCCCTGGGATAATAATTTGTCCTTTATCATGGCTTAATTGCAAAGTGATTTGCCACTGTTTTATGGTCACTGCAATATAGTCAATCAGTGTAGGGTGTATCTTATACATTTTTAAGCACTCTTTTATCCATGAATGTGGGATACTACCAAATGCTTTTTTGTAGTCAGTCCATGCCATACTTAGATTCTTCCCCTTTTTACAGTTCTCCACTATGACTTTATTTAACAACAAATGATCCTTTGTTCCATATGACCTTCTTTTATTGCCCTTTTGTTCTACTGCCGTAATTGAGTTTTCTTCTAAATGACTATGAAACTCTGTTGGCATCAATTCCTATGTATAGTTTATACATTGCTGGAAGGCAAGTTATTGGTCTATAGTTTATAGGGTAGCTTGCAGATTCACTCTTAAGTAGGAGCATTGTTTTTCCTGTTATTAGACAGGTTGGTGTCTGTTCAGATTGTGCATATAAACAGTTCTTAGTCATAGCTAAATCTTTGTGCAAGTATGTTAATACCTTTAACCAGACGTTAGGTACTGCATCAGGGCCTGCTGTTTTCCAAACGGAGGCTTTGCTTAACTTTGTTTCAATCTCTCTGGCTGTTACTTCATCCCATTTCATATCCTGTACCTTTAGATTTCTTATTCTTTCTTTTACTTCTTCTATTCGTTTAGCATCTCTGTTAAGTTTCACAGGATCTTCATAAATTCTTCTCCAAAATGTATATTTATTTATTTATTTATTTTTTGGTGGTCTTTCAACTCCTTTTACCTTGTTTCCCAATTCTCTGTAAAACTTTTTTGGGTCATCAATAAATTGCTTATTTTGTACTTTTCCTTTATATTTTGTCTATGTATCTCCTAAGTTTTTCCATCTTTTCTGAGATTTTTGGCTTATTTGGATAGTTGTTTCCGCCTTTCTTGTAACTAGTCTAGCCCAGATACAGATTTGCTGTATCCAGGACTGTTTTGTAAGTTTCTGAGTCCTCCAGACCTTTCTGTGTTGGAGGGAAGTCTTCTAGCTTATCAGTGGGAGTGGTAAGCACTAGGTAGTCTATCTAACAGAAGAAGAGTGGTTTCTGGCCCAGACATTGTAGTTTATTGGCCGTTTGGGCAGTTTTTCCATCCCTTTCAACTTTCTGGTTTAAAAGCCCGTGTTTGCACTGGTTTCCACTTGTTTAAGTGCCACAGAACAAGATTTGGCATCCTGCAGACAACAAGAGCAACAGGAAGGAGAAAGAGAGACTTTAAGTGCCTCCATTTTGATTTTTTTTTTAATTTACTGCTCTCTGCACTTGTTTTAATTCATTTTTAATTTAACTGCATTTATTGAAACTGTATTTGCTTTAATATTGCTACACACTCAAGTGTGCTAGCTTGCACTGCATTTAAAGTGATTTTATTACTGCTTCAGATGCTTTTCTGCCAAAGAAAAAAAAGTTCTATGCTTGTTTCCTGCCTTTCCTGTAACTAGTCTATTCCAGATACAGATTTGCTGTATCCAGGACTGTTTTGTAAGTTTCTGAGTCCCCCAGACCTTTCTGTGTTGGAGGGAAGCCTTCTAGCTTATCAGTGGGAGTGGTAAGCACTAGGTAGCCTATCTACCACAAGAGGACTGGTTTCTGGCACAGAAACTGTAGTTTATTGGCCGTTTGGGCAGTTTTTCCATCCCTTTCAATGTTCTGGTTTAAAAGTCTGTGTTTGCATGGGTTTGCACTTGTTTAAGCTCCACGGATCCAGATTTGGCATCCTGCAAACTACAAGAGCAACAGGAAGGAGAAAGAGAGACTTTAAGTGCCTCCATTTTGATTTTTTCTGAATTTACTGCCTTCTGCACTTGTTTTAAGTCGTGTTTTTATTTAACTGCATTTATTTAAACTGTACTTGCTTTAATATTGCTACACTCTCAAGTGTTCTAGCTTGCACTGCATTTAAAGTGTTTTTGTTACTGTTTCAGCTGCTTTTCTTTCCAAAAAAAAAACAAACAAAAAAGGTTCTAAGCTTGTTTCCCACCTTTCCTGTGACTAGGGTAGTCCAGATACAGATTTGCTGTATCCAGGACTGTTTTGTAAGTTTCTGAGTCCCCCAGACCTTTCTGTGTTGGAGGGAAGCCTTCCAGCTTATCAGTGGGAGTGGTAAGCACTAGGTAGCCTATCTACCACAAGAGGACTGGTTTCTGGCACAGACACTGTAGTTTATTGGCCATTTAGGCAGTTTTTCCATCCCTTTCAATGTTCTGGTTTAAAAGCCCATGTTTGCGAGGATTTGCACTTGTTTAAGCTCCGCGGATCCAGATTTGGCATCCTGAAAACTACAAGAGCAACAGGAAGAAGAAAGAAAGACTTTAAGTGCCTCCATTTTGATTGTTTCTGAATTTACTGCTTTCTGCACTTGTTTTAAGTTGTGTTTAATTTAACTGCATTTATTTAAACTGTATTTGCTTTAATATTGCTACACTCTTAAATGTGCTAGCTTGCACTGCATTTAACGTGTTTTTGTTACTATTTCAGCTACTTTTCTGCAAAAATATAAACAAAAAAAATTCTAAGCTTGTTTCCCGCCTTTCCTGTAACTAGTCTAGTCCAGATAGAGATTTGCTGTATCCAGCACTTTTTTGTAAGTTTCTGAGTCCCCCAGACCTTTCTGTGTTAGAGGGAAGCCTTCTAGCTTATCAGTGGGAGTGCTCAATGCTAGAAGTCTAAATCTCAAGATGCATTCATTCAAAGTTCTCCTCAAAATGGAGAATGTCGACATCTGCGCTGTAACAGAGACCTGGTTTAGAGGCAGAAAGCAGCCCTGCACTTTCAGGTTACAACTCATTCCATACCTTTTGGCCCCAGAATATGGCCAGAACCTCCAAAGGTAGTGGTCTCTCCATATTCATAAAGGATACACACACCTCCAAACTCGTAGCCCACCATAATGCATCTGAGATACTTCAGGTACAATTAACACTGGGTAAGATGGCAATACAAGTCATAGCCTGCTACAGAACCCCAACCATGTCCCTTGACTCTCACTCCAACTTCCTAAGAACCCTGGAGTCTATCAAGGTCTCACCCAATACTCTCATACTGGGTGACTTCAACTACCCTTCCATCAACTGGGAAAACTATTCTAGTACCAATGTACAGGCCCAAAGCTTCCTGGAATTTATCAATTCCAATGCCCTGGACCAGCTCATTTTGACCCTCACTAGAGGAAGCAACATCCTCAACCTGGTTATCACCAACATGGGAGACTGTTGCTCCACACCTATAGTCAACTCCTCCCTGGTTAAATCCGACCACAAACCGATCACCATGGAAATCTCCATCTCATCCACACACCCTGCTAAGGTGACCACCCTGTAAAACTTCAACAAATCTTTGACTTTGGGCTCCTAAAAAGAGAGGTGGCTAGCTTCTTGGCATCCATGCCAGTGGAAAATAGCTGCATGACTGCTGAATCATTCACCAATGCACTGTATGAGCACATACACAAATGTATGGATCTCGCCATACCAAATAGAACCAAGACGCCCTCCTCCAAAAAAAGGAAGCCAATCTGGTGGTCCCCAGCCATCAATAAACTCTACAACAGAAGGAAAAAACTGTTGCAGAAAAAAATGAAGTCACAAGACTGGAAAAACTCGCTTACCAGACTCAACAAAAATTTGAGATCCCTTATCAAATCTTTTAAAGCCAGCTATGAAGGCAGAATTGTGGCTGACACCAAAAACAACCACAAAGCCTTCTATAGTTATATCAAGAACCTCCAAGGCAATACCCAGATTTGCTCCAAGTTATTGTACAATGGTACCTCTTATTCCGAGCCACTATACTAACAGATTCAGTGCCAACTATACCCCTCCCCCCCAATGGCCATATCACAATACCAGAAGAAAGCCTGGTACCCAGCTTTTACCTGCAGTACAGGTAAAAGCTGCACTGTCCAAAGCCAAGAATACAGCATCCATGGGGCCTGATAATATCCCTGGCTGTGTCCTACATGAACTACAAAACAAACTGTCACCACACCTGTGTGCCCTGTTCAATCACAGCCTTACCTCAGGCTTTGCCCCTAACAAATGGCACATTGCTACAGTCATCCATCTCCACAAAGGGGGAGCAACAACAGACCCTAGGAACTACCGCCACATTAGCCTGAGTCTGGTATGTAAATCTATGGAGCGCAACATCATGGACCTGCTCATCAAAGATATAGGCAATCTCCAAACTCTTGACCCCACACAGTTTGGCTTCATCAAGGGGAGATCCCGCCTGCTGAACCTGGTTGACTACTTTGAGGCAGTCAGCAAGGCTATGGATGAGGAAAAAGTAGTGCATACAACCTACCCCGACCGGGCCAAGGCCTTTGATGCCATTCCCAACTTGGGTATCATTGATAAACTCATCAAACTAGGTATTCAATCCTTATATCACTAGGTGTGTTTTAAATTGGCTCACAGACAGAACCCACAGAGTGAAACTTGCGGACTCCAAGTCAGACTGTCAACCAGTCATGAGTGGAGTCCCAGAGGGCTCAGTCCTGAGCCCTCTCCTATTTGGCATCTACTTCTCAGAAGTCTAGGCCAACACAGAGGGACTCTGGCTGACCAAGTTCACTGATGACTGCAAGCTAGGAATCATCGACTCCCCAATAATGCAGACATCCTACAAAAGGGCCTCTCTGAGACCAATGACTGGTGTTGGAACCATGGCCTTAAGCTTAACACCAAAAAATGCATTATCAGTCCCTTTGGAAAAAACTCAACTCCTTCAAATTACCACATCAACGAGAGTCCACTAAACACTGAAGGGGGCCATAAGATATCTGGGCACCCAGGATGACAGCCACCTCACCTTCGACCACCATGTTGAAGCTGTGGTCAGAAAGTCCTTCTATGTGGCACATCTTATAAGCAAGGGGTTTGCACCCAGAGAGAAAGGGGTCATCATCCCTCTCTACTCATCCCTTATTAGACCAATCATCGAATATAATGCCCTATTTGGCATGTACCTGACCAGACACCTACAACAGCTGGAGAGGCCAGAAAAGTGCCTCACAAAAAGAATTCTAGGCCTTAAACACATGTCCTACATGGACAGACTCAAGAAACTTCAGCTGTTCTGTCTCTTGTCATCTACTCAGAGATGATCTCTGCTTGACCTACAAAACCATGTCCGACCCAGCTCCACTTGGAATGCTACACCTAAAGAAATCCTCATCCCCTTGTGCCACAAGCTCCAGAGACCACAACCTCACTACCACAATCAACAGAACATGCTGGAGGGACAGGTTAATCTCTCAAACACTGCCCATACTCTGGAATAAGCTTCCTATTCATGCCAAGCAGAGCACCTTGCTGGCCGTCTTCAAGAGAAATCTCAACGAGTGGCTGGGTAACAAAAAGTTCACCCCAGGGATCACTCCAATTGCCCTACTGGACAGAGGCACTGTGATCTAACACTGAGTGGCACAGTGTCAGAGAAAATTTTTTGGGCTAGGCTTGTAAAGGCTCCAGGGCCATTAGCCTAGTACACACCTATGAACCTAATAGTGCACGAGAGATCATTGTCTGTTCTAATACTGTGCAAAGCTTTTATTATGTCTCTCCTTCTTAGTATTTTTGTTGCTCTGTTCCCTCTTCTATATTCTTCTAACAGTGACACTTCTTGTCTTAATTGCTTTATAGTTTTTTCTATTCAATACTTCCATGATGGTATTTGATTTTCCCCTTCCTTTCCCTCACTACCCTGCATTCTTGTGGTAGATTTATCAGTTATTAATTTAGCTGCACAGTAGTATATTTTATTTACTTCTGTTATATTGCATGGATTTCTAAGGACAGTCCTAATTACTGTGAACAAATACATATTGAACAAATACACAATAAGTTTTATCAAACTTCTGACTTTTTGAGTTTTATTGGCGTTCTGCAGTCTATTTCTTTCATTGATCTTAATATGTCCATCTATCGCTATTAAATCAAGCAGCTCTTCTCTTAACTCATTTTCTTCTAAACAGAGGGCACATTTTTTTTTTATTTTCCATTTCCTGCGGGCATTTTATAGAAAGTTCTGTAGCATCTTCCTGTGGCACATTCTCTTCAATTTCATCCTGTGCCATCTGTTGCTCTGTCATATGGGAATTCATTGGCATATCACTCATCAACATTGACTGTGTCAGAGTTTCCACAGTTTCCTATCCATCTTTATGACTGAAGCTATGTGGCCTAAGTCTCTTAATATCCCTCTTGGCTGATGTAAATTGTAAAGGTAGAAGAGACTGGAAGTAAGAAAGCAAAAACTGTATTTTGTCCTGAAGACAGAACACCATCATACAAACTGCGTTTAATTGGCATCTTAGGAAAACTAGACACTGTGAATGCTATAGGACAGATTTCTTCAGGATTAGGGTAATCATGCACTGAGGGCTGGTTCTTAGAATTGCTTGATATTGTTCTATCTGACTGGGAGAGACATTTTATTCTTAGCTCCATTAATCCATGGCTTCAATGTGTAAAGTTTTTTGGTCATTTTGTAGATGATTTGTTTTTATTATGGGAAGGTACAGAGATACAATTTGAACAATTTGTGCATTACTTAAATGGAACTACCACATTTTTTAAGTTAACCAGTGAGCAATCACGACATCAAATTAGTTTTCTTGATATTTGTTTAAGAAAAAATGAAGCAGGTGACCTAGAAACATCTTTGTTCAGGAAGACAACTTGGAGGAACCATTACTTCCACAGGAATAGCATGCATCCAAGACATATCACTAAAAATATAATGAGAAATGAAATGTAAAGGATTACCAAAAGTTGTACATGCAAGGAGGTTATGCAACAAGAGACAGCTGATTTAAAAGAACGTTTATTAAGACGTGGATATTCTAAACAGGAAACTAACTATACTCTGAATAATTTTCAGAATAATCCAATGGTTAATACCTTACCAGTTAATCCCCATAATCAGCCATTAGTGCTAAGTGTATTAAATACAAACTTGCAAATAGTGGTTGATGCATCATCAAGTAACTCCAATAACCAGCCCTCAGTGCTAAATGCACAAAATACGAACTTGCAAACAATGGTTGATGTATCATCAAGCAATTCTAATAACCAGCCCTCAGTGCTCAGTGTACAAAACACGAACTTACAACCTGCGAGACTAATGTTAACATTCAGTACAGACAATAAACAGATTAAGGAAGTAATCTCAAAATTTTGGCTGATTCTAACACAAGACCACAATCTTTGTAAAATAGTGGGAAATACACCATGTTATGGCTATAAAAATAAAACGAATATTATGAGACTCCTATGTACTAAGGATGGCTTTGGAAAACAACCATTACTGGGAAGAAGAGGGACTTTCCCATGTGGGAACTGTATGGCATGTGGGCATATAGACAGAAGTAACACCTTTATACATCCAAATACTCACAAAGAATTATCTTTCAAATGTAAAGTGACCTGTACATCTAAAAGCATAGTCTATCTGGCAACCTGTAAAGATTGTACTTCCTTTTATGTTGGCAAAACTAACCAGGTTTTTAAAAAAAGTATTTTTCGGCATTTGGATGATATACAGAAAGCAGAGATACATAATGCTTTGGCAGTTCATGTCAAAAACTTTCCGAAACGTAGCTTTCATTTCAAAGCTATTGAACAAATACACAATAAGATTAAGCGAGGAGATATTATTAACAATACTGAATTATGTGAAGCAAGATGGATTATCAATTTGAGAGCGGATTGCCCACTGGGCTTAAATGCTGTTATACCTTTAAAACCTATTTTGAATACTAGGAGACCTAGTATTATGTAAAGAGGAGGTGTGTTTCATCTCAACATTGGCTGCTATTTGTAAGTCTACTGAAAATCTGGAGATAGAGTTTCATCTGAAGAGAAGGTGTGTTGTATTAGTAAGGAGTTCATTGGCTGCAATGCTTTTTAAACAAAAGGCGCCATACAGCATCTAGAAGTTTATTGGTTGAAACTTGTATTAAAAAGAAAAGATGAAGTCCCTGTTTCATATGATCTGAAGAAGGTGATACCGAAAGCGCTTATCGTGTTATTTGGGACTGCTAGACAACTGAATCAACTATAACTACATTTTATATTCAAGGAATTGTGTCATTTGAGACTGCTAGACAACTGAATCAATTACAACTACATTTTATATACAAGGAGACAAGGCATTTAGTTGTGTTTAAGTTTCCAGAATTATGTTAGCCTTGCCGGCATAGGCTATCTAAGACCGACAACTAACGAGGAGTTTGTGGGCGACAGCATCAATCAAGCTACTTTGTTATCATTGCATAAGGCAGCTAGTACTTCTCAAAGGAATATTTACATTCATTGAGGTAAAGCATCCAGTTGTATCCAGCCTCAGGAGTTGTGAGGATTTCAGGTATTTGATATCTCTCAGTGTTTGATCCACAGGAACCACGTGAAGTAAGATGTTTCCATTGTGCATATTTATGGACATCGCAATTTTGTTTATATTGCCAGCAGCTACCATTACTGATATTCACGTAGTATCAGAAATAACTGAGCATTTTGCACTTTGTGAATTCAAACTGCTTTCTAAGCGTTGATCTGTTGTTGTCGCAATTTTGCTTGAACTATTAAATAGCTACCACCGCTGACATCTATGAAGAACTAGCAACAACTAAGCACTTTTTTATTTGTGAATTCAATATATTTTTTTGGCGAGAATTTTTGACCTGAAATGTGCTTAAAAGCTGAGTTTTAATTATATAGTTTAATAAATAGGACCGAATGGTCTTTAGAAATTGGATTTTTGGTGAATTTCTTTATATATTTGGACCGAAAGGTTTACATATTAAAAGCTTACTGTAAAGATTTTATAACAGCTGTGGAGCTACGGCTTGATTTATATATATATATATATATATATATATATATATATATATATATATATATATATATATATATATATATATATATCTATATATATATATATATATATATATATATATATATATATATATATATATATATATATATATATATATGGATACCTTGGAGCCTGAACAATGCTGTTACAGAGCAAGCCATTTTGTGAATACACATGGGACTACTGAAAGACCAAAATAGAAAGCAGAAAACTGAAAACTAAATTTCAAATCACAAAATCGTAAGAATTTTTTGTGATCTATTTGAATGGGGATGTGAAGTTAGGTTCCCTTGGATCCAAGGTAACCAGAAAAGCTAGACAAAGTAGCATAGCAAAAAGAGACTGGAAAGAATATTTTGAATCTTGTATTTCTTAAAAGTTGTTCCAGGCTGAAGTTCCAAATGAGTCTCCAGTGTTCACTTTTCCTGGTACAAAGAAAAGCCCTGAATACCCACCCCCTCCTTTTTTAGGGTAAGGTATTCATTTTATAGTTCTCTGATGGTACAGATCTTGTCAGATTGGCAAAGCTAGGTGTTCTGTGTTTTAGGTAACTTGAGCATTTCCCCAATGGAGAGGAGAAAGGTTCCAACAGAGTTTGTAGTCCTTTTGAATAATGCTGAGAACCCATCTGTCAGATATTATCAGTCATCAAAACTGCAGGGACTAAGAATGTTTTGAGAGAAGTTGGTAAAGGTGGAGGGGAGGAGGACAGGGAGAATGGTAGTCATAAGTTTAAAAATCTGTCAGCAAATGATCCTTTAGGTCCCCTGAAATCTGTTTCAGGTGACATTTCATTTCAGAGAACTTTTATTTTACCTTTCTACTGAGATTTTTGATCTTTGTGAAAAAAAGAGTCCTGTTTTTGACTGGTAGCCCATTTGAGATTTTGGCACGGGGGAGAGAAAAAGTAATTTAAAACCCTGCATAATTTTTCCTCTCTCATAGGTTTTCGAAAATGTCAGCAACTGTTGGACCAGCAAGACTGTTTCTTTCCAAAGGAGCATCAAGCAACTTTGTCTTATCATTGGAAATGGGTTGCAAATGTAACCAAGAATATATTTTTTTTAGCACGTTTATTGAATTATCACTTAAGACATAGGCAAACATACATTTATACAAAAGAAAACAAACCATGTTAATATGTTCACAGTTACAAACATTACACATCACATCCATTCTTTAATACAATATCATCAATGCAACATTATATAAATTGCTCAATTCCTGGCTTCCCTTAAACATCACTCCTCCTTCATAACATTATTCTGCATGTCATAACATTATTCTGCATGTCATAACATTACTCTGCATGTCATAACATTATTCTGCATGTCATAACATTACTCTGCATGTCATAACATTATTCTGCATGCATCCACAAAGGAGGTGTGACTAGGGATCCTATCACCCCATTAGCCTGACGGGTCTGATATGCAAAGCAATGGAACGCATCATCATGGACCTAATAAACAAAGATATAGGGAATCTCCAAACTCTAACCCCACACAGTTTGTTTTTGTGAAGGGTAGATCATGCCTGCTCAACTTGGTCAACTTCATTGAGTCAGTCACCAGAGCTGTGGATGAAGGCAAGGTGGTTCATACAGCCTACCTTGATTTGGCCAAGGCCTTTGATACCATTCCCCACTCAGGAATCATAGAAAAACTCACTAAGTTATGCATCAACCCCTATATCACTAGGTAGGTTGCAAACTGGCTCACAGATAGAACCCACAGTGTGAAAGTAGCTGACTCCAAGTCAGACTGCCAACTAGTCATGAGTGGAGTCCCACAGGATTTAGTCCTGGGTCCTCTCCTGTTTGGTATCTACTTCTCTGAAGTCCAGGCCAACATGAAGGGACTCTGGCTGACAACGTTCACAGACTACTGCAAGTTGGGAGCTATTACTAACTCCCCAAGTGATGTTGACATCCTACAGAATGGCCTCACTAAGACCAACGACTGGTGTCAGAACCATGGCCTTAAGCTCAATGCCAAAAAATGTGTACCCATTTCCCATGAATTACCACATCAATGGTAGTCCACTGAACACAGAAGGCATTATAAGAGATCTGGGAACACAGGTTGACAACAACCTCTCTTTTGACCACCACGTTGCCACTGTGGTCAGAAAGTTCTTCTATGTGGCACATCTCATCACTAAGGGTTTTGCATCCAGGAAGGAAGAAAGAGATCATTGTCTCCCTCTACTCTTCCTTCATTAGGCCAGCCATCGAGTACAATGCCCCATTTGGCATGTATCTCACTAGACACCTGCAACAACTGGAGGGGCCGCAAAAGTACCTCACAAAGAGGATCCTAGGCCTTAAACACTTGTCCTATATGGACAGACTCAAAAAACTCCAACTATTCTCTGTCTCATATAGCCTACTTAGAGACGATCTCTGCTTGATTTACAAAGCCATGTCTGACCCAGCTCTGTTAGAAATGCTACATCTAAAGAAATCCCAATGCCTCTGCACCACATGCTCCAGAGACCTCAACCTCATTACCACAATTAACAGAATGTACTGGAGGGACAGGTTTATAACCCAGAGACTGCCCATGCTATGGAATAGACTTCCCATACATGTCAGAGCACCTCACTGACCTTCTTCAAGACAAATCTTGATGAGTGGATGGGAAACAGAAAATTCACCCTGGCTCTACTCGACAGAGACACAATGGGAACTAAGGTTGGGTGGCACGATGCCAGGGTAATCCTATGGCTAGGCTTGTAAAGGCACCAGGGCCATTAGCCTTGTACACACCTATGAACCTATGTATTGTTCCCACAAATTCCATTATTTTATATTCAGTTTGCTCCTACCTTTCCAAAGATCCCACTGCCAATTCTTTTATTTCTTTTACAATATTCACTACTTCAAACACAGTTGGCTTAGACTTTGATTTCCATTTTCTAGTTATTGCTGTCTTGGCAGCCACCAGAAAGAGACTTAACAAGGCCTTATATGTGTAGGCAATTCACATCCTGTATCCTAGCTCAGAAAAATAATTTCCTTAGTTACACCAATCTGCTCACCCATTATTTCTGACAGTGCCCTCTGTAGGGAACTTTTAAAATCTGCAAACTCATTACACTCCCAAGACATATGTTCCCAGCTACCTCTTTCTTCCCCCTCACATCTCCAACATTTGCCATCTACCTGAGGAAAAATTATTTGGAGTCTTCTTAGGGTATAAAATAGCTATGCTACACTTCCAAGCAAAAATCCTAAAATTAGAAGTTATGTACTTGCCATAACTTGGCACCTGTGTTCTCTGTTTTCATTTTTCCTCACTAACTGGTCTCAGATCCAACTCGGCCGCATTTTACAGACTTGGATCAAAATCTCAAGCTCCTCCCTCTACTCACAATACTCTACCCTCTCCACAGCTTCCTCAGATCTCGTTTGCTGCCTCAGTGAACAGAAGCGGATTCCATCTCTTAAGCGACTGTAAGTAGCTTAAGCTAAGCTTTTGTCCTTCTAGTTGCTAAATTTTCTCTTCCATTTGACAACCTCCCAGTTTTTTACCAACTTCCCCTCCCAGTAAGTTTCTCAAAGTTATTATGGTCTCTTTTTGCCTTTTTTTGCCCTCTCCTTTTTCTTGTCAGGAGCATTCCCATCTTCTGACTTACAAAAAAAAAAAATCTTAAAGTTAATTAGTTTGTGTGTGTGTTCAATTTGTTAGTTTAGATAGTTTAAACAGTATAATTAGTTTGCTACTGATTGTAGCTGTTTATTAATACTGTTCAGCTGCTGCTATTTCTTTTTTTTAATAACTGTGTGTTCCCTTGTTTTGTGTTTCAGGATGTCAGACAAACCCTCCAGTTTTAAACGCTGCTCTGTCTGTTCCCATAACATTCCTCAGTCAGACATGCATGAGAAATGTATGTACTGTCTTCGGCCACAGCATCTGTGATCTATCTGTTGTATTTGTGAAGGATTTAATCCTCGGGCAACTGGAACAAATTGATTTTGAAAGGGCTGTTGCCAGCATCTTCCTCATCTTCACCAGGGGCTTGAACCCCTTCTACAAGACATCATGGATCCACGGAGCCTAAGAAACTCCCTAATAAAACTTTAAGGGCCTCTTTCGAGCCACCAGTGAAGGTTTCAAAGCACTCAGATCTGGGAATGGCTCCTATGTTTCGGATCTGAAGCACTCCTCGGATCCGATAGATGTCATTTCTGTGTCAGGTTCCCATAGGCCTTCTACCTCCACCTCAGATCTAGATCTAGGGATCCTACAGCCAGAAGCCTAACCCCTGAGTATTCAATCAGGACTGTTTCTTCAGCCTTACCTGTAGAGATATTACAAACTCCCAAGGGGCACTCAAAGCCTGGTTCAACTACTTCTTCCAGGTCCTCTAGGAGTTTTTCAGATACAGACATGGACAGGATGATGCAAAGATTCCTCAAAACTCAGATTCAGATGAGGGTTTTGTCAGCTCCATTCCCCCTCGTGTCCGTGAGTGTCCCTCCCAAAACTATACAATTGCCTTCTCCAATCCAACCAACCACTTTGGAGTCCCAGGATCCTAGATACCCCATAGAGTCACTGTTGGATCCAAGGAAGCTCTCTTCCCTGACTCAGACAGTTACCCTGACTAGCTTTGTTCTGATGCTGGATCAGTGTGGGTCTCAGATCCAAGAGGTCAGCATTGGATCTGAGGATAGAGGCTCCTCTCTGACTTTGTCTGATCCATCCCTTCCCCTTGGAGCTTTGGCTCTCAACAGCTCAGGTCTGACTCCATCTCGGGGCCATGGCTCCAAGGTTGTTCCTGTCCTCTGTTCCTTAGCTCCCTCAGCTCTGAGAGAGGGGGGAGTGGTGCTCAATGGTCTGTCAGCTTTCCAGGTTGTGGAAAGGGTTTTCTCTTCTCACAGAGATCTGACCTCTTCTGTCTCTAATCCTCTCCATTGCCCCCAGTTGAATCTGAATACTGGGCCTGTCATGCTTGTCCAGGGTCAGCCCGTCCCAAGAAGTTCCCAAGATTTCACCTAAGAGGGAGGCCCTCTTCTTCTGATACCTCCCCTGATCATCCTTCAGAGGAGGTTCATTGTAAGAAGTCATGCAAAAGGAGGAACTTACACTCCCCTCTGGAGTCCCTCATAGCAGACACAGACTTCGATGAGGAAGAAGGATCTTCAAGATCACCACCAGATAATGTCTCCTTTGGAGACATCTTAGAGATCCTTAGGCAAAGAAGTTGCTGGCCTGCCCAAAATCCTTCTACTGAGGAATCTGTGTTTTTGGAGGCTTTCAGCGAGGGCCCATCTACGTCTTGGGTGACATCCCAGCAGATGACCTGAAATACCTAGTCTCCAGTCGAGCCTGGAAGGAGCCAGACACCACTGAAACCAACTCCAAGCACCCCAATAAATTCTTATCTATCTTGAAGGACAGACCATATTGAACTAAGCGTGCTCCAGTGAATGTCATGGTTATGGCAGCAGCTACTAAAAAGAAGCTAGCTGAGCAGAGCTCCTCTGTCAACCCACCTAACAGGGAGCCTAGCACGATGGACAGATTTGGTAATTTGTCTATGTCTCAGCTACCTTTGCACTCAGGTCTTTGAACTACTTAGCACACTTCACTCATTTGCAGAAAGATCTGGTCAAGGAGATTTCCAACTGTCTTGCAGAGACCATGTCAACGGAAGACTTCAAAAAAGTGTCTCCCCAACTGGCTACTGTTTCTTCTGTCACAATTCTTCCATGAGGCTCATCTCCCATATGACAGAGGGAACCTCACAGGCAGCCGTCTCAAGTATTGCAATCAGAAGGCATGCCTGGATAAGGCTTTATGATTTTACAGAGCCCTTTAAGGCATCATTTGTTAATACTCCCTTTTGATGGCTCCTCCTTATTTGGACCATCTGTCAGATACCTTAACCTGCAGTGAACAGGAGGAAAAGACTCTTTCTGCCATGGGGATCAAGTTTTCTACTCCTCAGTGCCCTTTCTTCAGGAATCAGTGAAGTAGTAAGAAGACTCGGTTCCAGAAATCCCAAGGGTCTTTTCATGATCACAGCGGATTCTTCCTCTAGAAGCAGAGGAGGAAGTTTTAATGGAAGACACTGCCCCAGGGGCAGAGGGGGTCCACAAAATCAGGCCTACAGAGAATCTTTCTCCAACAGGCCCTACCAACACTCACGAAGTGTTGCCCAACTGCTCAGCTCTGGAGACAGTCGAGGGTCATTTTTCACTCCACCTAGGCACCTGGACCAAACTTACAAATAAATGCCTGGGTGCTAAGCATAATATCCAGAGGTTATGACATTCCCTTCTTCCTTCCACCTCCTCAAAGTCAGGCAAGACTCCCCAACATTCCACCAAGTCAGAGGGAGTATGCAGTAACAGAGGTTTGCAAACTACTGCAAAAAAGAGTCATCCAAGAGGTCTCAACCAAACAAAGAGGATCCAGAACCTACTCCCACTTCTTTTAGTGCCAAAGAAAACTGGGGACCAGAGATCCATTCTGGATCTAAGCAGTCTGAACCTATATGTAAAGAAGTCAAAGTTCAGGATGGTTATGGTTCAGTCTATTCTACTAATGTTGCAAAAGGACAACTTAATGTGCTCTGTGGACTTAAAGGATGCGTACTACTACATCAAAATAGACAGATGCTCCAGACGTCATCTGCACTGCAGGCTGGGAGCCAGTCATTACCAATTCAGAGCTCTGCCCTTTGGACTCACCACAGTCCCCAAGTGTTTACCATATGTATGGCAGTGGTTTCAGCTCACCTGATAATGCAGGGATTCCATGTGTTTCCATATCTAAATGACTGGCTTCTAACTGCCCTAACCAAGCATCGACTAATTCAAGCCAGGGATTACCTATTTCAGATCTACAGTTCCCTTTTCATCACCATAAATCTAGTCAAATCGAATCCTTCTCCGGTACAAAGATTGGAGTTCATTGGTGCTCTATTGGACACTTCAGATCAAATGGCCTCTTTGGAGGGATATTTTAGAAGACTTAAATTAATACTGAAAACAGCATTGACATTTAGGGAGAAAGTCCATGCTATAAACCAATTTGTTCTTCCTGGATTAACTTACAGTTTTGGAGTGACTGACTGGCCCCAAAAGGTGTTGGATAGATTGGACGGGAAAACAAGAAGGACGGTTCATGCTCATCAAATGACTTATAAAAATCAGTGCATACCAAGATTATAAATTCCCCATTCTGAAGGAGGTATGGGCCTCCTCAAAATTGATTACAAGTAAAGATCTGCAATTGTGGGACTGCATACATATATGTTGACCTCACAAGATCCAAACATAGTGAAAGTTCTGAAACATGAGAACACGTCTAAGATGACCTCCCTGCTTAGTTTAGCAGAAGTGAGAAGTGAAATCAAACCAGAAGTAGATAAAAATCAGCCAGCAAATGAATGTGCCAAAAAACAAAAGAAAGAATATAATGTAAAGGATCAGATGAGAAGGCAAGAAATTAAGAAAATTTATAAATATAGCTGTAAGTATAGAAAACTCTTGGACCAACCTCATGTTGATCAGGATCAAATGCAGGAATGGTTAAGGAGAGGTAAATTTAAACCAAAAAACGAAACGCATAATAATGTGGCAGGGCTGTTGCATTGGGGATTGTGCAAACATTATCATACTGAAGTGGCTGAAAAACACTGGAAACATGAGCCACAAAGCATTATAGAAATGACGAAGTTTATATCACATGGGATCACCCATTACCAAGAGTTCAAAAAATAGACATGAGAAAACCAGATATAGTAGTCTATGAAAAGAAGACAAAGGTAGCATTGATCACTGAAATTTCTACATCCAGTGACGGTCTTACAGAGCGACACAAAGTCATAAAATACCAAGATTTGCAGGCAGAAATGAGGGCAATGTCAAAGAAGGACACCAGACAGTTCCAATAGTAGTAGGAGCAATGGCTCTAATAAAAAAGAATTTACAATCGTACTTAAGATATGTTACCAATACATGTAACTCTATAAGAATTGCAAAAGGAATTATTACTGGTACATTGTGGGTGCTGTGAAGACCACTCCTGGCTAACAACAAAGACTGAAACAATACTAATTTCATGCACTTTAATTGTACTTTGACTTAGGAATGGGGCCCATTTCCATCATGGCAATAGGAATCCAAAAGACTTGGAGAAATTAAAAAAGAGACATATAAGAAGGGGTCCAAATGGAGAGATGATAAGTCAGGAAGCAAAGGAGAGTACTATTGCTGGAACTGTAGTCATCCTCAAGTCTTGGTGATTACCTTCACGAGGTGGTCCCTGTTTTTCACAAAATCTGAACCAAGGCGACACTGATATACATACTGTACTTATATAGCATATATCATGGACAGAAGTAGGTTAAAAAATAAAAAAGATAGCTGGGTGCACAAGACCCAGGATAAAAAAGTGCCCAATCCTGGTAAACACACTGGTGCCAGGACTGGAAAAAATGACAGTATAGAATCCTCAGGACATGGAAACATTCCTACAATGGGGCTAGGCCAGGCCCAGGGGAGGATGCGCCCCTGTTGAACAAGGGAGTAGCAGTCCACAAAAATCACAAAAACTGATAGGCCAAAAAGAGCCATAAAGATGAGAGAGTGGATTATTGAGGATAAGAAAGAAATTATGTATTGTTACTATTATGCAAGAAGAACAGAATTTCCAGACAGAAGATATAAAAAAAGATTAACAGAGAAATTAGAGGAAAGAAAAATACTTTCACAAGAAAAACTGTCAGAAGCTTCAAATAAAAATGTATGTTCATTAATGCAACAGATTAATGAAAAACATTATTTAGTCCAAGAAACCTTGGTCCATTTGGAAAAAGAAGCAACTGAGAAAGCACAAAAATATAAAGAACAAAATCTAGACTTGAAAGTTATAAAAAAATATGGGCAAGGGAAAGAAAGAGAGATCAGATACAGTGAAATATTTATGCAAAGGAGAAAGCCAAATTAATCAACACAAAAAAGGTAGCCCCAAAGATATTTAAAAAGAAATACAGACAAAGGCATTCAAACATGGAAAATTTAACAATAAAAAAAATAAAATAAAATAAGAAAAAAAAAAAGGAAAAGTATAAAAGAGGACTAGTAATGGAGAAGTTAAAGAAACAGAAATTTAGATTATAGATTACCTGTGAAGTGAAGGATTCAGTGTAGAAAATCTAACTCAGAAAACATCACAGCAGGATAGCGCAATGGCTCCCCAAATTAAGGTGAAACCAGTGGAGCAGGAAACATCTGGGTCCAAATTCAATAACGCTTACATCTATGATCCAGTAACAAAGCTCTGATCAATACAATCCCATGTAAAAACAGCTCTGGTGAGTCACTCTTCCCCAACAAAGTTGCTAAAACATGGAACACTATGCCTCCTGACCTCGGATTACTAAACTGTACTTCCACTTTCAAAAATCTCCTTAAATCATACATTTACACTAACCATCTTTGTAACTGATATGCACCCCCTTGTAAGACTTTATTCCCTTATTCCTCAGGTTTTCACTGCTACTGTTCTCCTTTAATACTCACTGTACATATTGAATATAATACTAATTGATAAAGGCCTTACTATACTGTGCTCTAAACATGCTCATTGTTATTTTCTACGTATTGTATCCACTATGTAAAACATATTTCTCTATTGTTACTTTTATTCACTATGTAACTTAATATTTTTGACTTTCTATCCAATATTACGTACTGTATGGAGCTTTTCTCCAGAGGACTCTGCTGAAAAGGGACACCAGTTGTCAACTCGAACTATCCTGGAAAACAAATGTTAAATAAATAAATAACATTTTTCCATGTACACATCGCTGCATGATGTGAACACTGGTACAGCAAATTTTAGATTCAGTAAACTCTGTGTAGCTGGGCGCAATTATGTGCACCCACATGCAATACTGAAAACTTTTATGAAATGCAAATTTCAGCATAAGTGGCTAAAATGCATGCTAATGAAATGAAACAACATGGTGGACTGATCCAACAACTTTAAACACAACCATGTCTGTGTTGGTAATGTACACAGAAATTTTCCGCATACAGGAGTCTGTACAGAAGCAAGGGCATGTTAAAAGTCCAGAAATATGAACAGAATGCCCATGAAAAGGTAACAACATGCATATAATGGGCGATGTATACACTGTGGATGTCCAAAAGCATCAGAGGGGGTGTGTCAGATTGGTATACATTTACAATATTTTGTTACCTCATGTTTGAGCAATGTGTCACTTGCCACAAAAGGTTTAAAATATGAATAACAGAAATATCATTGAAAAGATGAGTATAATGTAGTGTCACAATAGGTACAGTAATACCCTGCCTTGTGTCTTTAAAATAATGCTCCTGTGCTGTTTCCCAGCTTACATGGCTACTAACCGTGTAGATACCAGGCTGTCATCATGGTTAATATGCAAATGAGTGCAAATATCAGTGGATTTGTTGAAACACAAAAAGCAGGAATTGTGTAGGGATGTTCACTCCATGTAAGCTCTTACATGATGTTTATGCTTCCCATGGATGTTGATGACATCAGGGGTGTGTATCAGGTACCTTTGTTGTTTTTTGTGGGTATATTGCATGTGTTTGTGCAGTGCACCACTTGGTGCAAATGGTTTTGGCTATGTATACCTTGTTTGTGCGACCAGACCACCCCAGTGTCAGACATTAGCTAGACATCCGAAAATAGAAACCAGATGCATTCAGTCAACATTGCTGAGAACTGCTGGGCTTCATGCAAACCCAGTAAGTGGGGCTGCACTCTGTTAATATCCTCCAGTTATGGGGCTTTGTATACCTACTCCTGTGGCAACACGTGTTAGGTATTGGACTGGTGTGCAGATGGCCTGAGCCCAAGTACAGGGCTTGGCAACTTTTCTCATACTGGTTTGATATTGCAGCTTATAGAAATGAAGTGTAATTAGTGTTCTTTGTACGTTTCATGATAACAAGGATGAAAATATTAGATTTTTACATGGCTTACCTTAGTTATGCACAGCTGCACTCTGCTTGCCAGTGTGCACAGTACACTACTACGCACTGAAGCAGGACCTTTAAATCATGTTAATTATATCTGAAGCAAGTGAATTCCTTCTTAATTAGCCAATCCCACATGGTAGACCTACTCAAGAAATGTATAAAGTATGCATACAACCTATATTCTGATTTTCCCTCGATACTTCAAGACATTTGGAGTAGAGACTTGGAAATTTTAACTGAGATAATGCTACGGGCTGCTGCAGCTATTCTACATCTGTATGTGCTACAGGCTGAAGTCAATTCTGCTGGTACTGATGACAATAGGCCTAGGCTGAAAAGGAGAAGAGTGTTTAGGCCCAGGGTAATCTTCCAGGTGCTACATGAGCTGGAGATTGTACAGTGCTACAAGGTGGACAGGGACATATTACAAGAACTCTGTGAGCTCTGTCACCCTCTACTCAAAGCCAGAGCCAACTGAGGGGAACCCATCCCAGTGTAAACTAAGGTATGTGTATCCCTTAGGATATTAGCTACAGGTACTTTTCAAAGACCAAGTGGGGATATGATGGGTGTGTCACAGGCATCAGCATCTAGGATACTCTACCAGTTCCTGGATTCTATGCTCCTACATGCCAGTGAGCACATATCATCTCCCCTTTCCCCTAAGGAGAGGGCCAGCAATATGCAATGGTTCTACCATGTAGCGTACTATCCTGAAGTACTGGGTTCCATAGAATGCACTCATGCACACATCATGGCACCACCTGGTGAGCAGACTAGAATCTACATTAACTGGAAGGGATACCACTCCATCAATTGCTAAGTCGTGTGCAATGCCCAGGGAATTATCTTGAATGTGTGTGCTGGCAACCCTGACAGATATCACAACTCCTATATCTGGCACACATCACAGCTGTGGCTGTACCAGATATTTATTGGGGGTACACCCCACAGGGCCAATTACTGGGAGATGCTGGCTATGCCCTGGAACCATGGACGACACCCATCACAAATGCACACACACCTGTGGAAGAATGCCATAATGAGGCACATGCACAAACTAGGAAAATCACAGAGCGTGTGTTTGGGCTTCTGATGTTATGGTTCAGGTGCCTAGATATATCTGGTAGAGCCTTGCAGTATACTCCATACACATGTACACAAATATTTACAGTGTGTGTTATGCTCCACAATCTGATCCTGCAGAAACAGCTGCATCAAGTTCAGCAAGTGAAAAGGGACACACATCTCCTCACCAACTCCTAGGTCACCACAGTCACAGTCAAAGGAGGACTCGGAGAAGAAACCCCCAGCTGCTGTTCCAGTAGACAGATGTAGACATGCTCAGTATGCCCTTGCTTTGACTAAGAGACAACATAGCACATTCACTGACCACTTAGGGACCTAGGGACTGATACCTTTTTCCTACTCACATACATACATTAAAAACGATGCCAGGCAACTCACACGACCAATACCTATCCATGTGTTGGCAGTGTACTGCTTGCATCAGGCAGAATCAGCCCTGAACTACAGTTGTGTCAACGACTGCATTTGTAAAGTAGGTCCTTAACCTACACTGTAGCCTTGTAGAGTATTATAACATATCATTTGCATCTATGAACTTGGTACAGTATGCAAGTAAATAGTGGTATATTTCTACAGAAAATTAAGTAGCATGTGACTACTGACACTATTTTACTGGTATGTGCCCATTTGTAATTAGTGTGCCTCATGCATAAAACCTTCATACAGTCCTATGGCAGCAGATTACTGGTACATTATTCAAGAAAGAAGTTAGAAAGTGAGGCTACACATTGCATTGTCTGACTTCAGGCCTGCCTGTATCCTAACAGTAGATGTGGTTTGTTCCCCCACCCCCTCAAAGCAGGGGTGTCCCCTTGCAAATGCTGTAACAGTAACTAATCTATGCTGCCCACAAACCTACAGTATATGGGTATTTGTCACTGTTATTATCCACCACATTTCCAGGAGAATACTGTAGATTTGATCATACATTGTATGTGTTAGGTAACTGATGTATAGCAGTGCAAAGTGTTATGCAGGTGGTTGTGTGATGAATGACCCCTGTGCTGGCAAGGTGCTTCTGTGGCCAAAAGAACTAAGGCAGGCATCTTGTCTGATGATGCTGTAATGCTGTTGAGAACTTGAATCCTGATATAAGTAGAGGTTTTGGATGTGTACTAACAATAGGTTGTGTTTTACAGACTGTGACTATGTGTCCCATACTGTTATCAACTTTGTCTTGTCTTTGTCACCAGATGTTTAAAACCTTTTTCATAAGGCTTAGCCGGTTTGCATGGAGTGCAGCAGTGCAGAAACAGTGAAAGATGAAATGGGATTTATGTCTGACTGTCAACCAGACATCGGATACATTCAGTCTTTACTGCTAGTAATTGGGAAATCCCAGCTTGGAGCAGAGATAGAAGTGGGCTGTAGTAGCAGGTATATATTACATAACAATAAGACTGAGATGTGAGCAATGGGCCTCGTGTTTGTGCACTGCTTGCTGATGCGCAAACAGTATAAAAAGGCAAAAGTGCATGCACGTGTACACTTTGTTAACCATAGCGCAAATCCGATACTTCTCATTCTATTGCTCTCTCTCTCTCTCTCTCTCTCTCTATATATATATATATATATATATATATATATATTTTACACTTGTTGACCGGGATAGTCCAACTGGATGTATGTCCATTTTCAGTGGAGGCCTGGGGCATATATATATATATATATATATATATATATATATATATATATATAGAGAGAGAGAGAGAGAGATAGATAGGCAGATATATACATATATCCATAGGGCCCCACATACCTCTCAAGCTCTTACAGCAGAAAATCAGGTCAAAGCAACAAATAATGGAGGGACGAAGACCCAAACATATGGACACTTTTTAAATATTGCAGTTACAAACTTAGAAAGGTGATAGATTAACAGACGTTACATTGCCATAAGTTTTCAGAAGGATATGATGTGTGAAATTCAGATGTCTGCCATTACTTACTGATCCCATTTCTCAATGAATTATCAATAATTTTCAGAAAAACCACAATATTGGGTGAAAGAGACTAAAAATATGAGCCAAACATCTGGACATTATGCGAAAATCTGGACAGTTGAGAGGTATGGTGCCCTATCATTCTCAGACTCCATTTCTCCCCTAATACTACATGTTGAAACATTGCAAATTGAGGCCACAATATAAGTATATGTACATATATTGACAAGCCATCACCTTATTTCCCTACTAGCAATGACACAAACAAAGACAACAACCCTGGATCACCTTGAGAGTTCCACAAATAATTCAAGCACTGTACAAGTTGTAATAAATGATGTTGTGTTCTCCCTCATGGACAGGGCCAATTGATGATGCTCACAGGCTTACTCATCCAAACACAAACAGACAAATAGGCTCAATAAGGATATTGTTGTTACACAAGTAGGCTACTAAACAGTACTCATCTGCTAGGCTACTAACCTCAGATGTTACCATGAAGCAATGTGACTATGCAGACCTCCCAAGCTGTTGTTGAACACATGGCTTGGTCATGTCATCTAGTATAAGTTCACCTGAAGTCCTGCATAAATCAGACTTGTGCTGTGGCACATGTTACATACTCTGATCTGTAGTCTGTAAATTTAGATAGAAAGGGATTCTAATCTCATGGCAGTCAATTGTGTGTGTGTGTGTGTGTGTGTGTGTGTGTGTGTGTGTGTGTGTGTGTGTGTGTGTAAACAAGAGTGGAAGTGTGTATACTAATTTGACTTCACAAGTGACATGGTTTTCCATTGTTTTGGCGCTTGGACAAACATCCAATTGAGGCAGGCCTCCAAACTCTTGTGCCCCACGTGGCCAGCTGATGTCATCTCTCATAAGATCACCTGCAGGCCTGCTAAAATCAGACTTGAGCTGTGGCATGTGCATTAAGAACTCTGATCTCCAGTATGTAAACCTAGATAGGGGTTCTATACTCACTACAGTTAACTGTGTGTGTGTGTATAAACAAAAAAGTGGAAGTGTGTTATCCACACTGAGTTCTCAAATGGCATGGTTTTGCACTGTTGTAGTGCTTGCACAAACATCCAGTGGAATTAGGCCTCCAAACTCTTGTGCCCCACATGACCTGCAGATGTCATCTACCATAAGATCACCTGCAGTCATGTTAAACTCAGACTTGTGCTGTGGCACATGCTTTAAGTACTCTGATCTCTGCTCCATAAACTTAGATAGGTAGGGGATATATTCTCACTGCAGTCAAGTGTGTGAGCTGTTGGTGGATGTTACACATAACATTTTACAGCAGCCTAAGGGACACTGTACATTTGCATTCAACAGACACTGCTGATGTCATCAGCTATATCAGATTATTGGATATGTATATGTCACAAAAGGCCATGGTCACAAACTGGCCTGACAGACAGGTAGATGTCACCTCATTCTATATAAGACAGAAAAAAGTGACATTAGTGTTATTGTATGCACAAACATTATGACATCTATTTCCAGTGATGATGGACAGGTTGATACATTATATCACATAGGAGTCCCCGTGGACTATGTTTTTGCAGATGATATTGTGGTCTCTACTGAGAGTAGGGAAAAGATGAATGAGACCCTGGGGAGGTGGAGATGTGCTTTACAGAGGATGAATGAAGGGCAGCAGGACTAAGACAAAATATATGCATGCGAATGATAGGGAGGATAGAGGAATGGTTAGAATGCAGGGAGTACAGTTAGCAAAGTGTAAAAAACCAAACGAAAACTGGATGCAGCAAAGTTTATTCCGGTACCTCGGCTGAGTGCCTTCAAAGGAATAAAATCATCATTTTCTAAGCTGCTTTTATAATATACAAAACATCAATTAAACAATTAAATATTTTCATAAATACCAATCAGAGTTAAAGAGACATATAATGAAACAAAGATTTTCTTTAAATACATTCAAAAAGGATTTTCTCTGAATACATTCAAAGAGAAAATATACAAAAATCTAATACATCAGAAAACACAATATAATTTAATGACCAAATATCAAAGTGTAAGATTTACTTCCAAATTCATACCCTTAGGTTTTAAAGTGCTAAATTTTAGAATAAATCTACTTTCAAGTTTTAAAAGGTTCTGTAAATAATTACCATTCATACCAGGGGCAGGTTTAGCTAAAGCACAAAAAAATAAAGAATCCAAAGCCCCATTATGAACTGAATTAAAATGTTCAGCAATTGGACTATCAATTCTGGCATTTCTAACGTCTTCCATGTGTTCTAAAATGCGTATTTTTAGTTGGCGTTTAGTTTGGCCAATATAGTACTTACTTTGAACACAATCACAACCAATAATGTATACTACCCCATAAGATTTACAGTTGAAATGGCTCTGAGCAATATATTTAACCCCATTTATCATGCTGCCTGATAAATTATTCACATTTGTACAAATTTTACATTTACCACACTTAAACATACCATTAGGTAAAGTGATTAATTCAGAACCTAGCCTATCATTCCAATTGAACTTATATTTCAAAATTTCTTTTAAGTTAGCGTATCTCCCATAAGAAAAACAAACAAGATCTGGAAATACATTACCTATCTCCTCATTGGCACTCACAATTGGCCATAAAAATTCCACTACATTTTTCAGAATTTTTGAAAAGGAAGAAAATTTTGTCACAAAATAAATACTAGTATTATTGTCTTTTGTATTCGCATAGTTTTTTAAGGTATTATACTGATCTTTTTTTATCCTTATGGGTTATCCTACTTGAATTAACTAACCTATTCATACTACTATTAAGCAATTTGTCTGAATACCCTCTAAACCTTAACCTATGTTTAACATTTTCAAATTCCACATTTAAAAAAATGTTTTCAGAAGTATGTTCCTGTGTACGTTTAAATTCCCCAAATGGAAGAGCTTCAATCAAATGTGCAGGATGCGCACTATTAGCGTGTAAAAAATTGTTACAAGCAGTTTCTTTTCTAAATGGTTTATATGGAACCAAACCATTTTGATCAACATATAAAGAAATGTCTAAGAACTGGATAGTACAAGAATTCACATTATAAGTAAATTCCAACCCAAATCTATTCTGATGCAAATTGTCAATAAATTTCTCAAATGCCAGCTTGTCTCCTTTACAGATAAAGATCAAATCATCAATATATCTGTAATAGGAAAGAACATTTCTTTTGAAAAAATCTAAAGTGTACAAAAAATGTATTTCAAAATAAAACATAAACAAAATGGCATAAGTGGGGGTGAAATTAGCCCCCATAGCAGTCCCTTCCTTTTGAAGGAATATTTTTTGATCAAATAGAAAGTAATTGTGGGTAAGTGCAAACTCTAGTAGTGAAATAATGAAAGATGTTTGTGGACCTTCTCCTAGAATTTTTCCAATTGCTTCTAGACCAAATTTGGTCTTAATACTGGTGTAAAGTGCCTTTACATCCACTGTTGCCCAGTAAAATGATTTTTGCCATTTAAAGTGTTTAATAAGCTGACAAAACTGATTAGTGTTACTAATGTGAGAAGTTACATTTTTAAGTTCTTTTTTTAGAATGCTATCCAAAAAAATTCCAATATGTTCCAAAAAACCTCCACAACAAGATACAATGGGACGACCTGGAGGGTCAAATAAATTCTTATGTATTTTGGGAAGTGCGTAGAACATGGGATCCTTAGGGTTAACAATGAACAACCTTTTAACATCATTGTTGTTCAAAAAACCCAGTCTTTCCCCTCTTTCCAAAATGTCCAAAAGTGCTGAATTAAATTCAGCAATGGGATTACTAGCTAATTGCACATAAATGTCATCATTACATAAGAGATCATAGCTCATTTTCAAATAGTGACATCTTTCCATAATAACCCAATTGCCCCCTTTATCAGCTGTACAAAATATATATTTATTAGAAACTGCTTTCATCTCTTTCAATGTTAGCCATTCAGATTTAGTTAGATTAAATTCAATATACTTTTGGAAAAATCTAACATATTCAGTTTCAACTTTTTTACAAAGGACATTTTCAAAATTCCTTAAAACAAAAGAACTTTTCGGAGGGCAGAAAGAACTACAACTTGGCAAATTAGGAACTCTAAGTTTCCCATAACCAGTAAAAAAACGCTCAACTTCTTCAGAAACATCCGCATGAACAAAATTACCATCACTAACATTATACTCAGTATCAGATCCATTTGCATTAAACTCACAAGTTTCACCTTGGTCATAGTCATGCAAAGAAAGATCCATAAGAGGATCATTCAGAATTGATAAATCAAAACTACTAAAGGAACAATCATTAATAGAAATATCAGTACATATGCTATCATTAAGTTCAACATTGTTAGTTTGTGGTTTTCTTGCATCAAAATGCACTCTCAAATACAATTTCCTAGCAAAACGTTTCACATCTAATAATATATCCGAGAGCTCTGGTATCCTAGTTGGAACAAATTTACTACCTTTTTCTAATACCAGTTGCATGTCATTGCTAAGAATTAAATCAGTTAAATTCACAATGTGCTTTGTGTTCGCACCATCTAACAAATGTGCGCCACAACTTAAACTAGAATGCACTGAATCACTAGACGGCAGAGCAGGACAAAGCATAGAGTCCAACAAAGTTGTATACCTAATATCTTCGATTGCGACCCTTGTTGCGCGACTTGCGTTTGGACCCTTGCCGAAAGTTCCATCTACCAGAGTCTTCTAAATCCGATGTAGTCCCAATATCATCAACAATGTCCATTTTTTCAAATGAAACGCTCTTTTTACTACCTGCGGTATCCGATGATGACACAGATGAATCACGTCCACTACGTGAACTACGTGAATTACGTGAACTCGCCTCTGTTCTTCTCATCTGGGACGAACCATTCTTTAACTTACGCTGCCAGGAATAAATTAAGTTTTTATTAAAGTCACTGACATCTCGATTAAGCTTTTTCTTTTTCTTCAAGATGACATCCGCTTCTACTTTAGTAACTTCATCATTAATACACTTCATGGCAGAAAGAAAAACTGAGTCTGGGTATTTATTAGCTAAAGTTGCTTCCCCTTCAGCTATTTGAGTTTGAATCAAACCCAAACTTCTCCGGTTACGCTTAACTAGAATTTTCAACCAAGTAAGAGAACACTGAAGAGAAGCTGCCTTCCATTCTTCCAAATAGGCAGCCTCATCATCCGAAAATTTATAAGCAGGTAGCTTATCAATTCTAAGACCCCTTGGAGTGATGGAGAGTTCAACGTACTTTTCTAATAAACGAATATCATAAAATAAGGAAGTCTCTTTAGCCCTTAATTTTCTCAAATCATCAAACTCTTTGTCAAATGTATTATTACCAGATATTGTCCATGGGTCAAATTGCGCCAGTTTATCTTCCCTTAGTTTCAGTAGATTAGCAAACAAAAACCCATTGGTAGACATTATGACAACACAATGATCCAGTTTCTTCGCAAACGATACCAATACAAAAACCAAGCAAATAGAATGTGAAAAACCAAACGAAAACTGGATGCAGCAAAGTTTATTGGAATGATAGGCTAGGTTCTGAATTAATCACTTTACCTAATGGTATGTTTAAGTGTGGTAAATGTAAAATTTGTACAAATGTGAATAATTTATCAGGCAGCATGATAAATGGGGTTAAATATATTGCTCAGAGCCATTTCAACTGTAAATCTTGTGGGGTAGTATACATTATTGGTTGTGATTGTGTTCAAAGTAAGTACTATATTGGCCAAACTAAACACCAACTAAAAATACGCATTTTAGAACACATGGGAGACGTTAGAAATGCCAGAATTGATAGTCCAATTGCTGAACATTTTAATTCAGTTCATAATGGGGCTTTGGATTCTTTATTTTTTTGTGCTTTAGCTAAACCTGCCCCTGGTATGAATGCTAATTATTTACAGAACCTTTTAAAACTTGAAAGTAGATTTATTCTAAAATTTAGCACTTTAAAACCTAAGGGTATGAATTTGGAAGTAAATCTTACACTTTGATATTTGGTCATTAAATTATATTGTGTTTTCTGATGTATTAGATTTTTGTATATTTTCTCTTTGAATGTATTCAGAGAAAATTCTTTTTGAATGTATTTAAAGAAAATCTTTGTTTCATTATATGTCTCTTTAACTCTGATTGGTATTTATGCAAATATTTAATTGTTTAATTGATGTTTTGTATAATATAAAAGCAGCTTAGAAAATGATGATTTTATTCCTTTGAAGGCACTCAGCCGAGGTACCAGAATAAACTTTGCTGCATCCAGTTTTCGTTTGGTTTTTCACATTCTATTTGCTTGGTTTTTTGTATTAGTACAGTTAGCAAAGGCATATGATGTGAAATATTTTGGATCAACAGTTCAGAGTAATGTGGAAGACAGGTGTAGAATCAGAATCACATTTATTGGCCAAGTATGTAGGCATACAAGGAATTTGACTCCAGTTTCAGTGACTCGCAAAGTATAAATTACATAAATGACATGCATACAACTATTAAGAACAAGACAAACGACATACAGGCAACTATTAAGAACAAAACAAAAAAGTAAATATACATATACATATACATACAAGGTGCAAAGTGCAACTCAGTGCAAGAAATACTGAAATAAACTCTAAAAGAAAGAGGTATTAACAATATGTAAACAATTCTGCAGAATCCTTGGAAGCTTGGGAAAAAGAATACCCCAACCTAAAAGCTGAGTTAACCGTTTATGAACTTGATGGCCTGTGATAAAAAATATTCTTATATCTGCTTGTTTTGGTGCGTATTAATCTATAATGCCTGACTGATGGTAATAGTTCAAAAAGATGGTGGCCTGGGTGTGAAGGGTCGGTGATGATTTCCCTGCCCTTTTCATGACTCTGGAATAGAACAGGTCATGTAAGGAGGGAAAACTAGCACCAATAATTTTTTTGGCAGTCCTCATTATTCGATGCAACCTATTTTTGTCATGATTAGACAGAGATCTAAACCACACTGTTATGGATGAGCTGAGAACAGACTCAATGACTGCTGTATAGAACTGAATCAACAGTTCATGTGGGAGGCTGAACTTCTTCAGCTGTTGCAGAAAGTACATTCGGTGTTGTGCCTTTTTTATGATGGACCCTACATTGGTCTCCCACATCAAGTCCCGGGAGATTATTGATCCCAAAAACCTGAAGGATTTCACAACTGACACAGCAGTATTAAATAATAATTGAAGGAAAAGCATGCAGGGTGGAGTGGGTGGAGAAGAGTGTCAAGATTGATCTTTGACACACGGGCACCAATAACACCGAAATAGAGGGTCTACAAGATGGTAGTGAGACCAACTATGTCATATGGGTTGCAAATGGTGCCAGTGACAAAAGCACAGGAGTCATAACAGGTTTTGACAGAGTACCAGATGTTACGATTTGCATCGTCTGGTCAAAGGATGGAGAGGAGTATTAACCATATATGACAGTGTCAGCTCAGGTTGTATGGTTTGGAGATGACAGAGTGGTGGGATTGTGTTGATCTGGACATGTGCTGAGAAGTGATGCTTGGTATATTGGGGGATGGATGCTAAGGTTGGAGCTGCCAGGTAAGAGGAAAATAGCAAGGCCTAAGATAAGGTGTATGGATGTGGTGACCAAGGACATGCAAGTGGCTGATGTGACACAGCAAGATGCGGACGGTGGGTAGAAATGGAAGCAGAACATCCAACCTTGAATTATGCTCTGTTCCTCCAAAAAATACTATTCAGCTGTTTTTTACAGTATTTGTGTTCCTCCTCCTATTCTATTACTTCAGCTTGCATTTTCTGGAACTTGTTCTCTAAAGTGTTCAATTGCATATTTTCTGCTGCATTTATTACTGCTTTTTAGCCTGCTTAATTTGTAAATGTTATTCTAAGTCTCTTACTTTTGGTTTAAACACCTGGGCTATAGGCCTACCCCTTAGCTCTCCCTGGCCTCTCTCCCTCAGAATCTGACAAATATGGATGGACAATTTCCTACAGTTTCTCCTGCCAGCCTGGTTGATTTGGGCATCCTGAGACAATGTAGCAACTGCCTCATGTACACTGACAATCGTCTGCTACTACCACCGAGGGACACAATATGTGAGAGATGCAATTACATTAATAACCTAGAGTCTATGCTTTCTCTCTCACAAGCCAGTATATCTGGCACTGAGAAGGTTGTCAACACAATCACTACACCTCAAACACCACCCACAGCTACACAACAAACACTGACATATGCAGAGTTTCTCAACAAAAACAAACCCAAACAAAGGAGACCTCGGAGGCAAAAACACATGTAAACTCCACAACCCTCCACACCACATGCCACACATAGTCCACATACCTGTGTCTTGCAACCACTAAGGCCTAACCATAAACCCAACATATTAGTCATAGGAGACTCCATTGTGAGACACACAGATGTGCCTCTCACCAGGCTGGATAAGGAGGAAAGTCATGGTTAGTTGTTTGTCAGGTTCCAGAATCCACCATATCACACATGCACTCAAGTCTCTCAACAACAGGTACTGTTATGACTCTATCATAGTCCATATTCGTGTGAACAACTTGAGACATACCTCCCAGGACTATATGAAGAGAGACATGATTGAGCTCACTGAATATGTGTCCCAGGTAGGTATGTCCCTAGCCTTAAGCAGTATTCTACTCTCACCCAGAATGACACCTCAATACAAACAGAAAATGTTTGACTTTAACAATTGGCTTAGTTTCTGGTATCATTCCAGGGAGATCCAGTACCTGACAGCCCGGGAAGATGTGATTGCCAGACCACAATGCTTTGCTAAAGATGGCCTGCATCTGTCTCACTTGGGCTTCAGGCTTCTGGCAAAGGCCCTTGCCTCCCCATATTGCCTTTTTTAGGAACAGTCATGAGGTCCATACTACCAACATAAAAATTTCAACAAAACGCAAATTAAAGATCATGCTGCTAAATGCTAGGAGTCTAAACATGAAACTGTACTCATTGCAAGCATTCATAACACTGGAAGATGCTGACATCTGTGCAGTCACTAGAAATCTGGTTCAAAGCTGTGGAGAGCACCCCAGCCTTACCTGGTTACTCTTCCTATCATACATTTAGACCTCAAACTGTTGGCAGCAAAGCCAAAGGAGTGGAGTTTCAATATATATTAAAGACACACACATCTCCAGGCTGGTCAAACAGTATGCTGCACAGGAGACACTCCAGTTGCATTTAACCATTTGCAAGACCCCTATTCAAATCATAGGTAGCTACAGGCCCTCAAATTTGACTCAAGATGCCCACTCCACCTACCTGGACCTCTTCAAATATATCAAGATTCAACCCTTTACCCTGATCCTGTGTGACTTTAACTACCCAACCATAGACTGGACAAACTACTCATGGCAGAACACAAATGCCCAGAGATTCCTTGATTTTATCAATGCAAATGCCTTGGAACAGCTAGCTGATACCCCCACAAGAGGTGATAATATCTTGGACATGGTATTAACCAACATGAGTAACCACTGCAGCACCCCTACAGTATCAACCTCCCTGGTAAGATCTGACCATAAAGCGGTCACTTTTGAAGTCACCGTCTCCCCTAACCCTCCTCTAGCTAGGGTCAAACAAAAAAACTACTCCAAAGCTGATTACAACCTCCTGAAGGATGGTATAAATAGCTTCACAGCCCCCTCCACCTCTCTAGGAACTGGCACCAGTATCCAAAACTATACCAAAGTACTATATGAGCATTTATACAGATGCATGGAATCAAGAATACAAGACAGGGAAAAATCATCCTCCCCAAGAAAGATTAAACCTGTCTAGTGGACATCTGCAATAAATAAACTATATAATAAAAGGGAAAAATTGCTGTCCAGGACCAAGAAGGAGCAGGTGCCCAATTGGAAGCAATCTCTCCTTAGCCTGAACAAGCAAATAAGAGCACTAGTGAAATCCTCTAAAGCCAACTTCGAGTCCAAATTGGCCACATTTACTGGAGACAATCATAAGGCCTTCTTCACATATGTCCACAATCTCAAAGGAAGCATGCAGATCTGTTCAGAACTGGTGGTCAAGGACACCATACACAAATGCTGTAGATGTAGCCTACCTACTGGCTGACAGATTCAGTGAAAACTTCACCCCTCTGTCCCCCTGTCAGTAAATCAGGACATCCCCAGTACCTGTCCCCGTCCCCTTATCTCTAGGGAACAGGTCATCACTGCACTCTCAAAGGCAAAAAATACAGTCTCTGCGGGGCCCGATAAAATCACAGGCTGATTCCTACATGAACTCAGGCATGAACTTGCAGCACCATCAGGCAGCCTATTCAACCAAAGCCTGAGTACCAGCTTTGTCCCAGCTGACTGGAGGACAGCCACTGTCACCCCTTTACACAAAGGTGGAGCATCCCCCGATCTGGGAAATTATAGACCCATCAGCCTAACTAGCCTGATCTACAAGGCCATGGAACAAATTATCATGGACCTCATTAACAGGGACATTGGCAACCTCCAAACACTCGACCCTACACAGTTTGGCTTTGATAAAGGGAGGTCATGTCTGTTAATTCTGGTTGACTTCTTTGAGACAGTCACCAAAGCCATGTATGAGGGGAAGACGGTGCACACCACCTACCTTGACCAAGCCAAAGCCTTTGACACTATTCCCCACTTGGGCATAATAGATAAACTCTCTCAACTAGGCATCAATCCATATGTTACTAGATGGGTAGCAAACTGGTTCACTGATAGAACCCAGCTAATCAAAACAGGGGTAAGCCACATCAAGCAGTAGACCCGTAATGAGCGGCATACCCCAGGGACTGCTCTTGGGGCCTCTGTTATTTGGGATATACGTCTCTGAGGTGCAGGCCAAAACCAGTGGGCTATGGCTGACCACGTTTGCAGATGACTGCAAGCTGGGCATAGCCATAAATTCCCCAAGTGATGTGGACGTCCTCCAAGAGGGTCTAACCCAAACAAATGACTGGTGCCAGAAACATGGCCTGAAGCTGAATGCCAAAAAATGCATCATCATCATCCCCTTTGGGGAGAGTGACTTCCCCACATAGTATCACATTAATAACAACATCCTAAGCACGCAATCAGTCATGAGGAATTTGGGCATGCAAGTTGATAGCAACCTGACTTTTGACCACCATGTTGCTTCCGTTGTACAGAAAGCTTTCTACATAGCCCACATCATAAGTAAGTATATTTCATCCAGGAACAAGGAGATCATAACATCCCTGTATTCTTGCCTTACAAGGCCATTTACTGATTACAACGCCCCCCTTTGGCACATACTCGCAAAGTACATGCAGCAGCTAGAGAGACCACAGAGGTTCCTCACCAGGAGAATCCAGGGCCTCAAACATCTACCCTACACAGATAGGCTAAAAGCCCTGTCCCTCTACTCAATTTCATACAGACGACTCAGAGTTGACCTCTGTCTGGCATACAAAGCAATCTCAGACCCCGTGTTGATTGGGCTGCTGCATATCTGCAAGTCAAACTCCATTTGAGTAACCCACATGCATGACCTCAACCTGGTCTGTGACATCAATATGACTTGTTGGTGGAACAGATCTATGTCCCAGAGACACCCCCATCTGTGGAATAGACTCCCTCTCTACATCAAGCAGAGTACCTCATTATCTCTTTTTAAGCACAACCTGGATAACTGGATGGGAAACAGAAAATACACCCCTGGGATTCCACCTGTGTCCCTGCTGGACAGGGGCTTTGGATGCTGACTTGCCTAAACATGGGCTAAATTCTTGGCTAGGCTTATAAGGGCCTCAAGGCCAATAGCCTTGTAACTTCCCATGATCCTCTGATCTGCCGTGGTGTGCCCTAATGGTACTATCCAAAAGAATAGGTAGAAGAAGATGACATCTCTGTTTGGAGAAACCCCATCTGTACACTTGTGGCATGAGTGTACAGTAGGAGTATCTAATTGACAGTTACTGTGTCTGGCCTCAGTTTGGGCTTTAACAGAATGTCTTTGTATTACCTGCTCCGGACTGTATGCAGAGGCTGTAACACTTTGCCCTCGTACATGCAGAAACTACAACATACTTGCTTACAAATAGAATCGACTGCTGCAGTGTAGCAGAGCAGATCTAGCTGTGAGGACAACTGCTGTATAACAAGCAGCAATTTACCCACTTGCCTATCAATAACAGAGGTATTAATCCACCTTATGAAGGACCTCATAATGTATGCCCTATAGATTAGTCACCTGCAAATGGCAGTCGGATCACATATACCCTTCATTTTTGCATTCCCTATGCAGATACCAGGTTCAAACCTCCCATTATCAACTATCATTTCCCATCGGTTTCCCCTGCTATCATAGTTGACATGAGGTTCTGACTCAGTGCTGATAATTCCTCATGTGCACTGACTAGTCTTTATCCTCTACATCACTGAAGTACAAATTTCAAGAGATTCACATATAGTAGGAATCTGGAATCAGTGCTCTCTAGCTTCCAAAAGAGTAACACTAGAAAGTTTGTCTGCTCACACACCTTGACGCCTACTCATAATATGCAGCCAACAGAAACCATCATATGCAGCCTAAACAACACACACATCCTAAACACAATCAGGCTACAAGCAGACAATGACAATATGCATCAGACATATCACTATTATCTCACCATAGAAGTGCTCAATGCAATGTGCATGTATCACAACGTTTTCATAACAGTTGACTGTATAGTGAGATGTACAGATGTCCCACTCTCCAGTTTAAACAAGGATATGTTTAGTGTCAGCTGTGCGGCAGAAGTAGTCATCATGGCACACATGCAATCAAATCAAGTCCCACTCTTATTCCAGCATATTTCATCTTGGTATGCACAACTTGAGACATTACTATATGAAATATATGAGCACATACATGATTGAGGTATCTAAAAATGGGTCCCCGCTAGTATGTCCCTATGTTTGAGCAGCATTATCCCCTTGTCTAGGATGATACAACTATATAAAGAATAACAGATTCAATGAACTTGCCTAAATTCCTAGTGTCATAATATAGGTGATACAGTACCTATCAGTGTGGGATGACATGGTGGACAGAGCATGCTGCTTTGCCAGACATAACCCACTTAACCACACCATAATCTCTTTATTAGGCAAGGTCAGAAAAGCAGAATAAACAATGTGAAAATGTACACCTCCAACAAAGTGAGGGCCATGATGCTAAACCCCAGGAGTTCACATCTTAAACCTCACTCTCTGTAAGCACTGAAGATTGTTGCCTTTTGAGATGTAATTGCTAATGGACTTAATGACTTCTACAGCTCTAAACTACACTAGGAAAGAGTTCTGCAGTCACGGAAACCTGGTTCAAGGATGCTGTATGTACTTCCTTTTCAAAGCTACAGTGCCTTACAAACATCCACACAACAAATTGAAGTTGTGTGCACCACAGGAGGTGACGTATCTATTTACATTGAAGATTGCTACGCCTCAAAACTGTTTAGAGAAAATAACTATATGGAGTTATCTTATCACCAACCTGCTGTGGATAGGAAACCCCTTCATGTTATTGCCATTAATAGGTCACAGTCCATAAATCCACAAGGTCACACAGCCTATATATTACTTCTTCTTCTCCTTTTGGCTTTTCCCAGTTAGGGGTCACCACAGTGGATCACCTGTCCGCTCATGATTGGCAGTGGAGTTTTACAGTGTCGATTTGCCAGCCTGGCACCCAACCTTCCACAGAAGGCACACACACACATCCACTCACACCTAGGGCCAATTTAGAGTGTCCAATCCACCTGCAGCATGTCTTTGGAATGTGGGAGGAAACCAGAGCACCCAGAGGAAATCTATGCGACCACAGGGAGGACATGCAGACTCTGCACAGAAGGCACCCCAGCCGAGGATCGAACTGGAGAACCTCTTACTGTGAGGTGGCAATGCTAACCACTGCACCACCATGGCTGCCCTAGCCTATATATTACAACATGGAGCAATTAAAGTACAGCAAAACAACCCAGGCAGGGGTGAGTGAAAGTATACATCCATTGATCATAATAATTATAGGACAACAAACTTACCTGCACAATATTACCTGGAGTTTGTAAACTGAAATGCCATGGAAGAAAGAGTGCAACACCCCACAAGGTTATCTCATATTCCAGACCTGTACCTCAACAATATGAGTGAACAATGTAATGGCACATGTGTAGTGGCTGACTGTTAATCCAACCATAAGCAGTATGTTTCAAAGTAGATACAGCTACTGAACTCCCCAAAGGAGGAGTCAGGTTTACAATCATCATCCAAGTAACTACATACTCCTAAGGGATGGTCTAAACTACTTCCAAAACAGTTTTCACAAAAGTCATTGACAGCTATAGTAATTTACTCCCTGATGCCCTGTCTACACATCTACACAAATGTATACACACAGCTGTGCCTGACAGGCTCAAACAAAGATCCTCCAGAAAATACAAGCCATACAGCATGTCTGTCACAACTACATTATACAATAAGTGAAAGAAGCTACTATTTACAAACAACATTGAGAAACTAGGACTGGAAAGCCATTCTCCTCAGCATAAACATGCAAATAAGACACCTTCAAGAACCCACATAGAACAACTATGCTAAGACTTTACACAACAACATATCCAGTGATAACTAGAAGGCTTTCTAAATGTATATCTGCAAACTGATATTTATAACTCAGATGTATTTGGATCAAATTGTGTATGGTAGCACACACACTGACTCAGTGTAACTTCCAAACTTGCTATCAGACAACTTTGGCTGAAAAGTGTACCCCCTGCCACCACCACACCTAATACAAACCAAGTGTGCAGCATCACCTCCAAGCTGTAGTATCTACAATGAGAAAGTTATCAGTGCTCTCTCCAAGACTAGGAGCACAGTCTCCATGGGACCAGATGACATTCTGGCCTGTGTTCTTCATGTGCTTCAACACTGAGCTACTCTCCTAGGCACCATATTCAACCACAGTCTGAATACTGCTGTTATCCATAATGAATGGAATACAGTGACCATTTTCCAACCTCACAAGGGATGACTGGCACTATACAAGTGTAATTATAGAACCATAACTTCATGCAACCTCTGTTGTAAGGCATTGGATAGAATTTGCATGCATCTCAGATACAGGGAAATAGGTGACCTCTAAACACTAGATGTGTTACAGTTAGGTGTTCCCAGGGGTATCTTGTGACTGCAAAACCTGGTGAGATTCAGGACTGTGACCAGAGATATACAAAACATCAGAACTGTGTAAACATCCTATCGTAACTTGGCCAAGGCCTTCATCACAATCCAACATTTGTTCTCATTGGGAAACTAACCAAGGTGAAAATCAAATCCTATGTTATCAGTTGGTTTGCAAATGGAATTACAGATTAACAGCATGTAATCACAGTGTGAGACTTCACTTCAAGCAGCAGACATGTCATCTGTATGGTAACAGAAGTCTCAGTGCTGTGGCCCCTCATGTTTGACTGTACATCTCAGAAGTCCTGAATAAAACTGAGGATCTGTGGTAATAATGACTGCTGACAAAGCCATGGGTGTTACATGAACTGCAGAGGAATGCATCAGTATGCCCTGTGGTAATAATAAATGTTCCTGCTTGCTATAAAATAATCATAAGTACACTATTCCCCGTACCTGTATTGACAGACCTTGGTACACTTCAACTACAACCTGGGACTACTCTGGGGAGATAGACTGTCTACATCTTACATCTGATTAGCAATGACATTACATAAATAGCAATATATGTTAGCAAACCCCTATACCCATCCCTCATCAGATGTATTAATAAATATAATCTTGCCTTTTATATGTATTGTACCAGACACCTGCACCAACTTTACAGACCTCAGACATGTCAGAGTAATAAAACATCACAAGGTCTCCAACGTGTGCCTTCTGTAGAATCAAATCACAAAGGCTGTAGCCACTCGTTCTTAAGGACCATCACCCACTATGAAGAAAGTGGGTGACGGTCCTTAAGAACGAGTGGTTACAGCGTTTGTGATTTGATTCTTTGGTTTGTGGCTTGGTTGTTTTAGTTCACCTGTTGGAAGTATACAGAGGCTATGGAGTCTAACTCGGACATTTTGGACCTGTTAAACAAAATTAATCAGCATCTCTCAGAACATACGGAGCAGATTAAAACTTTGGTGGAGAAGCAACAAGTAATGGCGGTGGCTTCACATCCTTTATTTGGCAGTCTGGGTTTACCTTTAACTCAGCCAACTCCACCGGGAATTCAGAAAGCAGTTAATTTGAACGAGGCAAATGCTGCGAATACTGATGACCCAGTTTCCAATCGGATATCTGCTAATCGTTCTAATATGGACACTAGTGTGGACAAAACCGAATGGAAAAATAATATTTTTAATTTTCAGCAGGAATTTGTTAATGTGGCTCAGTCTCGGAGGGTGGATATAACTAACAGAAAGGTTAAAAGGCTTTGAGAAAAAGTTATTTCACATGAAAAAGCTGCAATTGGAGAACAGCTATTTATTGAGGAACACTGAATTAGGGTTAGTTCCACGGGGTTTACGCCTGTGGAGATACCCTAATGGTATAGCTGGGAACGAGGAAATGATTCAAGAGGTACATCAGCTTTTTGATAATACTGGGATGGACCTTATGAGAATTATGATTAAACACAATGATGTAGTGATAGCACGACAATTGCTTGAATTAGAACAAGAAAATGACACTATATTGAGTGATTTGAACTTTGACAATTATTTAACCAACTATAAAAATATCCTGAGCAATGTTAACAATAGCTGTCAAGGTATTTTTATAAGAAAGACTAATAAAATTAAGAGGGATATAGAAGAGTATCGTAAGCACAAGGTATATCCCTTATCTAAAGGTCACCATAGTAACCCAAGAACGCGAGCCAATTCAAGACATCAAAATACGCAGGAAGTGACATCACCTGTGAATGAAACACGTTATCAGCAAGAGGAAATCCCTTTAGATGAAAGCCCGAGGCGCGCCGAAAAGTTACGCAACCGAGGGGAAGCCGTTCAATGCCAGAGAAGGGACGACGACGAGATATTTGTGGAACAGGGAGCCCGTCCAAAGAGATGGGGTCCCCAATTGAAACACAATGGCAATTATTCAACGGACTGGAGATAATTAAGCCCAATGAACATTATTTTGGGATGGGATGTGGGTTTGCAGACACAGTTAATAACCAAGAAAACTTTGATTCGTCTTTGTTAGTAGACACTGATGGGAGAGGTGATAGCAGCTTTGGTTGTAAACCTTCATCACCAACAGTAAGTACTTTATTTGATTTTGAATCTCCAAATGCTAATCGCCAGAATGAAGTAGCAGTGTTGAAAAAGGACTACATCTTTTGTGAAAGCAATCACTTGAATAACAGTAGTGAGACATTTAAAGATATAAGTGTATATCTTGATTCTGGTTGTGTAGATACATCTGAAAATCAAATGATTAAGTGTTGTAGTGAAGCAGTTGGGGAAAGTAAAGCTGAATATGAAATAGAATTTGATACGACTGAAGTTGTTAATTTATCTGATCTTTTAGAAGTGATGAATGAAGGTTTAAATGTATCTAATTCTAATGAACCTGTCATTATAACTAATGAATATGGTGATTTTAAACTATGCAATTATTCTAGTAAACAACTGGACACTAGGCATGCAGAACTGTTATCAAAAGGTTTTACATTCGTGCCCAGAACAAAAGGAGATGTAGTGGATGTGTTAATAGATTTAAAATTATTGACCCACAAAATGAACATTAGGATGTGGTTCTTAGATGAAAATAATTCCAATACTAATTATTTAAGGAAACCTAGTAAGTTTAACCCCCCAGCTAATAGTACTGTGGCGTTATTTGAAAAAGCATGTGAGCTGCAAATAAGGGAGCATTTTCAGGAATAAGTCAACAACTCGGAATAAATTCATGAATACTAAGAATGATGAAAGAAATTTGACTAAGGAAGAGAATGAATTATTGATCCAACTTGTTAAAGATAAAACAGTTCGTTATATGAAGCCTGATAAGGGCAACGGTATGGTAATTATGGATAAAAATGACTATTCAAATTATATTTTTCAAATGTTAACGCAGGATACATATGAGGAGGTTACTTTAAATGAAATTCACATAGCCTTTACCAAGATATACATAATGATTGATGATTTATTATTTCAAGGACAGAGTAATGAATTAGATTTTAGTTATTTGAAAAATGAATTTCCAACTATAAGTAATGTATTTGGTATCCCTAAAATACATAAAGGTTTAAATAATGTAGCCCTCAGACCAATAGTAGACGCAAAAAGGAGCAAAACCTTCTTTATTAGTAAAAATACTTAGATTATCATTTACAAAGAGGTTTACTAAAATTTGATTACATTACTGAGGACTCGTGGCACTTTTTGCACAAATTAAATAGCATTAAGCTTGGTCCTTCTATACTGTTTCTTACTATTGATGTAAACAATTTATACTCTGTTATTCCTAGTAATATTGGTTTGGAGTGGTTGGAATGTCAATTATTAAAAACTGGATTGTATAAACAGGACCAGATTAATGTATTAATCTCCCTTATGGAAATTGTATTAACTAATAACTTTCTATTTTTTGAAGGTAGTTACTACAAACAAATCACAGGTGTGGCGATGGGGGCCGCTTGTGCCCCCAGCTACGCCAACTACATGATGTCATATTGGGAACAGAATTATGTGTCTGAAAGTGAATTCAACAATTATATTCAGTTATACACACGTTTCTTGGACAATATTTTTATCGTCTGGAATGGTGGTCCTGATAGATTATTAACATTTATTGAATATATTAACAACTCTGTAGAATTTTTGAAGTTTACTCATATTTATAATGAGAAGAAAATAAATTATTTAGATGTGTATTTGCGGTTTGATCATAGTAAAGGAACATTATTTTCTGGTATTTACAGAAAAGCTACATTTTCCAACGCATATTTAAATTATTCTAGTTGGCATCCTGACCATCAGAAAAAAAGCCATTGTAAAGGGGCAGATGGTCAGGACGGCCAGAATGATAAATAATTTTGAAGAGTTTAAGAAGGAGTTGGAAAATATTATGGGGATGTTCATCAATAGGGGTTATCCTATTAATTTGGTTAATACTATTAAAAATGAAATAGTAGCAAAAAGAAGTAAAGGAATTTACCAGCCGATATTGAACTTGGAAGTTGGATCAGTCAATACGAATATGTTTATGGCTTTACAGTTAAACACTCGAGTTAGTGAAGCGGACATAAAAAAAGGAAAGTTTATATTTTATTACTACATATACTTATGATACAGAATTCATAATTAATGTAATACAGAGAAATTGGGAGATGTTGAAATTGGACATTAATGTAAGTAAAAAGATGAGGAACTTACCCATCAATGTGTATAAAAAAGCAAAGTCATTCAAGAATTTATTAGAAAATGGGATGCATTCCAGTAATATTCCCCTATCATGCAGACCAGTTGGCAATTTTAAATGCGGGAGATGTAGCCTTTGTGGGTACATCTTAACCACGGGTAATAAAATCATGGTGGGGAAAGAAAAAATATTTATCAACGGACATTTTAATTGTTTTTCTAGAAATGTTGTTTATTTGGTTAAATGCAATGATTGTTCAGCATTTTATATAGGGAAAACATGCAGAGCTTTAAGAGATAGAATAGGAGAACATGTGTTAGACATTAGACATCAAAAGAATACCAATGCTTCCGTGGTGCCTGCTTTATATAGGCATATTAAACTACATCCTGGACACGAATTTAAATTTAGCATCATTCAACAAGTAATAAAGGATAATCAGGGACAAATTTTGGATGTGCATTTAGATTTATATGAAATGAAATGGCAACTAAGATTAGATGCCACTAGATATCCAGGAATTAATGACAACATTAGCATTGCCCCCTTATTAAAGCTCAGACACATTAAGGGTTAAAATATTATGAGTATTATAGGGGGTTCCCTTATGGGATGTTGGAGGTTTGTTTTGTTTTGTTTTATTACAATCATTTGTTTTATTACAATCATTTCTTTTATTACAATCATTGCATTTACCAATTATTTACTTCATTTCATTATTCATAGTACATTACATAGATTTTTTCTATGAATTTTTATCATGTATTGATATTTTATAATATATATTTCATATATACTTTTAGTATATTTCATCGTATATACATTTTAGGTGGTTATTAGCGCAACATTATGTTATTTTGTTATTCAATGTGAATGTTATATTGACATACATTTTTTTTAGGGTAATTATTATGAGCATATAACATTGGTTTAGTGTATGCATTTTCTACTTAGAATGTTTAAAACTTAGATTAAATGAAGGATGTCTTTTTAAATATTTTAGAGTTTTGATGTTTTACTTGATTAAGTGAATCGTATGGTGTAATTAATATCAATTACTGAAGTGTATATAATTAAGAATTCAGCATTGTGAAATTGTTCTGAAGAAGTCTTCTGATGTAAGACGAAACCTAGGTTAACTGTTTGTGGTTAATTTTAATAAACGTTGTATTTGTAGTATTGGAATCTGGTTCACCACTGTCTTTCTTCATAGTGGGTGACGGTCCTTAAGAGCGAGTGGCTACAGCCTTTGTGATATGATTCTTTGGTTTGTGGCTTGGTTGTTTTAGTTCACCTGTTAATGTGCCTTCTGTAGGCAGACTGATGTAGCTGTCACTGTGTGCAGTATCATACAGATAGCTTTGAGGCATATTATGTATGCCTTACAGGGCTATCTGTGGCCAAAATGGGATGACAATGCTGCACATGCATAAGTAATGTGGGATACCAGTTACCTGTTCCAAGGACCTCATTGTACACTATGACATACATAGGACATGCTGTAGACACAGATACAGCTCTCAAAGGTTGGCACTCCACTGCAGTAGGCTTCAAATCCATGTCAAGCATTGAACCTCCATTACTCTGTTGAAGGGCAGGCTGGATGACTTGATATGAAAATGTTATCTGGCATGGATCACTGCTGCTTCTCTCCTGGGCATGGGTGGTTCCTGCTAATATGGCCATGCATTATATCTGCCTTTGGATATTATATTGTGATGTAACAGCTATGCTTCTGAACACCATCAGGTCCATACCCTAGTCACATCCTATGACCCTGCAGACCTATGGCGATGTACATGCAAAAAGGAACAGCATACTCTATTACCATTCTGATGAGATTTGTCATTGCTGATGTACAGTCCTGGGCTATGAATCTAATGGGTTAACTTTGGATGTGCAGCAAACCAAAGAAGCACCAACTGGATAACCACAAAAAAGGTGCAGATGGTAGAATTATGCTCCAACAAGAACTTTAATAAAATGATAAGCGCTTTCATTAAGTAAAATACAAAACTTCATCAGATCAGCCACAAAATTCCCATAATCCCAATTTATCTAAAACAGGAGAATCACATGACACTTCCAAATAATTTTTTTAAAGAAACAGAAAAAACAAACACATAATAATTATATCCCACAAAACAGCCCACATGTATCTTAAAATAAAAACCTGGTGGTATATGTAATAAATTCATAAACATACATATAATGATGAAATATAAATAATATATATATGTAAAATATGCATATATAATAATATACAGATACATCTCTCAAAGGTTGGCACTCCACTGCAGTAGGCTTCAAATCCATGTCAAGCAGAGCACCTCCATTACTCTGTTGAAGGGCAGGCTGGATGACTTGATATGAAAATGTTATCTGGCATGGAACACTGCTGCTTCTCTCCTGGGCATGGGTGGTCCTTGCTAGACAAAAATTGGCCATGCATTATATCTGCCTTTGGATATTATATTATGATGTAACAGCTATGCTTCTGAACACCATCAGGTCCATACCCTAGTCACATCCTATGACCCTCCAGACCTATGGCGATGTACATGCAAAAAGGAACATCATACTCTATTACCGTTCTGATGAGATTTGGCATTGCTGATGTACAATCCTGGGCTATGAATCTAATGGGTTAACTTTGAATGTGCAGCAAACCAAAGAAGCACCAACTGGATAACCACAAAAAAGAGGTGCAGATGGTAGAATTATGCTCCAACAAGAACTTTAATAAAATGATAAGCGCTTTCGTTAAGTAAAATACAAAACGTCATCAGATCAACTACAAAATTCCCATAATCCAAATTTATCTAAAACAGGAGAATCACATGACACTTCCATATAAAATTTTTAAAGAAACAGAAAAAACAAACACATAATAATTATATCCCACAAAACGGCCCACATGTATCTTAGAATAAAAACCTGGTGGTATATGTAATAAATTCATAAACATATATATAATGATGAACTATAAATAAAAAAATATACATGCAAAATATGCATATATAATGATATACCAGTTCAAGAAAATACATGAAATAAAATTAATTTAACTATCTACACTGTGCCTTAAGTTTTAAGACATAGCCTATAGACGCCATTTCATTAAGTACAGGATGGCCTATAGGAGCCAAACGTACAATCCAAAATAATTCCTTCTTCTCCAATAACAGTTGCCATGCCCCCCCCCTCTCATTTAATACTACTGGTTCAATAACTATAAATTTGAAATGGTGCCCAGGAAATTCAAGTATATGTCTATAAAGTGCATTGGTAGTTTTTTTGGTTTTAATGTCATAAATGTGTTCATAAATATGACATTTAAGTTTACATTCTGTTTTCCAATGTAGACGGCACAACAAAGTTGACATAAGGGTCCATATACCACCCTCATACTATTACAATTAAATCTGCCTCTCATTTTGAATATATATCCATTGATGTCAAATAGTTCCCCTGTATGAATATAACTACAGTGAGAACAACACCCACACTTAGACATCTGGGACTTTCTGGCAGGAATCCCATTCCTACTTGGTTTTTCCACCAAATTTTTCAAATTAAGCCCTCTTGTCCAAACAGTGGAAGGTTTTTCATAGAATTTTGTTCTAATAGCCCCATCTTCAGTTATTATATGCCAGTTTTTAAAAATAATATCACGCATTTTTGGTGATCCACAGTGAAACTAATAATACAGGATAACTTGAAATTAATGTTGTCTTTGTTTGTTTCATTGTTAACAACTGCTCTCATATCTGTAATACAATTATTGGATGGTAAAATTATCTTACCACCAAGAATGGGAAAATAAAAATTAGATTTTCTTTTAGTCACCACTTCCCCTCTAATCTCTTCTACAAAACACTGGGGATAGCCTCTTTTGGTAAACATTTGTTCTAACCCATTACATTCAGAAATAAAATCATCAAAATTGGACACCATTCTTGCGGCCCTCACAAATTGTCCCTTGACCACTGCCTTTTTCTGGGCAAAGGGATGTAGACTGTTAAAATGTAAGAAGGAATTTGAATAAGTGGGTTTTCTGAAAATAGAAGAAACATATTTACAGCTCACTCTGTCCTTCCTCAAAAAACATCAAGATAGAAAATTTGTTCAACCCCTACTGTATGTGAAAATGCCCGAAAGTCAGTAGTTTTGTTCATATAGTCAAGAAGGGTAGAAATAGAGTCCACATCACTTTTCCAGATAAAAAAAACAAATCGTCAAGGTAACGTAAGTACAATATACAATCATGAAATCCAGGATATACAAATAGGAACCTTCGCTCCCATTCACACATGACTATGTTAGCGAAGAGAGGGCCGCAAGCATCCCCCATTGCAACCCCCATTTTTTGTAAGAAAAATTGTGCATCAAAATTAATAAAATTGTTCTTTAGAACAATTTACAACATTTCAACATAGGTGTTAATGTTGTCCTTTGGTAGTCCCTTATCCAGTAAATAATTCTCAAACCATTCAAGGCCCAGGGTATGAGGGATTACAAAAAGCAAGTCTTTCACATCTACTGTAATAAAAATATATGAGGCATTAAAGAAAACATCATTACATTTGCTCAAAAAATCCCATGAGTCAATACATAGGTGTTGTTCCTGTTGTATGAATGGTTTAAGGTGTAAATCCAAATATTTGGCAAAGGGTGAGGTGATACAATTACGGGCGTCCACTATGGGATGAAAAGGGGGGTCCAGCAGTCATCTGTGCAATTTGGGCAGTCCAAATATCATGGGAATAGTAGGAAAATCAGACTTTAAAAAACTAAAAACATCCAAAGAAATATGTTCTTCAAATAACATATCCCTAAGTTGCATGTGTATCTTATTATAACCCAAACTGACTTCATTCCTGGAGACCTGACAATAAACATAACTAAATAAAATATTATACATGTTTTCAACATAATCCTGGGAGTTCATAATAACAACTCCCCCACCCTTATCAGGCTGTATAACCTGAACCTCCTGAAAATGAAGTTGTTGCAAAAGTTCAGGTTCAGTACTGTCCAGATTACTACTGGAATGTCCACGAAATTTGCAAATATGCCAAAGATCTAATTCACAAAGTTTTTCAAAAATACTAAGTGTAGGGTGGGTTGGAGGGTTACATATACTAGGTGCCTGAATAACAGAACCCAGTTCATTATTACTGTCCTGGAATAAAATTTTAAAGTTAAGCTTTCAGACAAAAAGTTTAAGGTCCATTAATGCTTGAGAAATGTTAGTGTAGGTCGTAGGAAGAAATGTAAGACCTTTCACAAATAAATTTGCAATGTCAACTGAGAAAGAAAAGGAACTGTAACTGTATACCTTAAAGTCCCCAGAGGAACTAATAATAACCTCCAGGCCCAATTGCAAAGTTTTCGTCGCTGATTCTGTTTCCAGGGCTGCTGTCTAGTTGAATAGGAGGTTCCTTGATGAAACCAAGGATGATTCCATTGCTGATTCTTCTGTTGGTTCTGTCCCTGATAATTCCTCTCTCGGATCCTTTCCGAGCACCGTAAATTTGGCTGTTCTAAAGGGATAGAACCATCTTCATTATTAGACTGCATTACGACCTCATTTGATGCATTCTGTTCATGTAAACGCTGTTAATTCCACTATTGTGAACCTGGTGGTTGTGGGTACGCCCTTCCTGCAGCGTAATCATCAAAGTCTCGCCTTAATTTCTCTAATTTGCGTGTTTTTATATTTTGAATTACAGTGTCAGTGTTATTGAAAATCAGCTGATAATCCATGGCATACTGCTGGAAAAGTAAATCGGATTTAATAGCAATGTCCAGGGCTTCTATGTTTTTTACCAGCTGTTCAATAGTCTGGTTATTGAATTTCACTAATGCTTCCATGTGTTCACAACCAAAGTGATCAAATAGGAGCAAGAGTTCTTTATGCATAAGAGTCTTTAATAAGATCCGAAGGAAATTTCCACATTCTAAGCCCTTTAAGTACATGCTTACGTTTGGTACATTCTAAAAGATAGGAATTCTCATTCTGCAGTTTACAAACCTTGAGAAGGTTATGATGGTAAGTATTCAGGCTCTCTCCGAGGGACCGCCCAGTACTGACATTGGTGTTCTGCGAAAAAGAAATACCTTGTCTTAGCCAGTCCTGCAAATTCGGGCAGTCATCATTCCTGTTCAGAGGAACACCTACTGGCCACCCAGAATTACCTTGGCCATTAGGCAATGTTGGCAAGATCGTATTAGTAATGTTATCATCCAAAGTTATAAGAGGTCTTGCCCCAGGTCTCAAGCTATGTAATTCCTCAGATAAAGAGTCGACCTTTTGGGTGAGATGTTGAATAAGCAGGGTAGGCTCACCAATGTTCCTGTTAGGCTCTTCCCCAGTGAAGAGCATATGTGAAGGGGACACAATTCCAGAAGCCATCCAAGCCAAAAGCAACAAAAGACAGCAAACCAAAGAAGCACCAACTGGATAACCACAAAAAAAGGTGCAGATGGTAGAATTATGCTCCGAGAACTTTAATAAAATGATAAGTGCTTTTGTTAAGTAAAATACAAAACTTCATCAGATCATCCACAAAATTCCCATAATCATAATTTATCTAAAACAGGAGAATCACATGACACTTCCAAATAAAATGTTTAAAGAAACAGAAAAAAAACAAACACATAATAATTATATCCCACAAAACGGCCCACATGTATCTTAGAATAAAAACCTGGTATATGTAATAAATTCATAAACATATATATATAATGATGAAATATAAATTATATAATATATACATATATATATATATATATATATATATATATATATATATATATAAAATATGCATATATAAAGATATACCAATTCAAGAAAATATATGAAATAAAATTAATTTAACTATCTACACTGTTCCTTACGTTTTAAGACACAGCCTATAGATGCCATTTCATTAAGTCCAGGGTGGCTTACAGCAGCCAAACGTACAACTCAAAATAATTCCTTCTTCTCCAACAACAGTTGCCATGGACCCCCCTCTCGTTTAATAATACTTGTTCAATAACTATAAATTTGAAATGGTGCCCAGGAAATTCAAGTATATGTCTATAAAGTGCATTGGTAGATTTTTTTTTGGTTTTAATGTCATAAATGTGTTCATAAATACAACATTTAAGTTTATGTGCTGTTTTTCTTATGTAGAAGGCACAGCAGAGTTGACATAAGCAAATCTGCACCAGGAACCAAACGTCACCAAAACAAGTTGCTGGAGGAGAAAAGGCACAAATCAAGGCAGAAGTGCTGTGTCAAAAGGATAATCTGTCAACAAACCACAAAAACTGATGTAATACAGCAAGGCCAATAAACGCTCCAAGATACTGAAGGTACGATGAGTATCTTTATTAACACAAAACACAGTGCGTCGACCTAGGTTTCGTCCGACACCTCGGACTTCTTCAGAACACTGTAGCACCCCAATCTGAGTGCTTATATATTCACTTTAATTACATTAATTAATCCATCAAGTCGCTTAATTGTATAATAAGACAAATGAATGATCAGCTTTAAAAATGAAACCAAGGTTGAGAAACACAGTTTAAAACATAAACACACTTAATAAAGCTAACAATATTAAATAAAAACACTTAGTACATACATGACCTTGCTTAAGAAATATATATGTATATATATATATATATATATATATATATATATATATACATATGTGTGAATGTTGCATAAATATATTGATGTATTTATATATAACTGAAAAATATGTATGTGTATAAATAATTAAATATTAAATATTGTAAGTTGAAACCCCTTGTTTATAAAAAACATATCTCAATTCATGTTGTTTAATATGTTGTATATGTTGTATAATATATTAAACCAACAGATACCCAAGTGTATGCTAAGATTCCAACATGTATAATGTGTGGTGCTATAAGTGTTGTATAATAAATTGTTACAATATTACATAAAATTACTTAAAATTGCTCATCCATTGCACTTAAATGAGACAATAAAATATCAATCTATATAAAAACATGTGTATTAACATATTTGTATATATTAAATTATAAATAAAAACTTGTAATTGACAATATTTAAAAATATTTATAATGTTTTAAAACAAATGATGAAACTGGCCGTGAATGTAAAACACATAAAAATAAATAAATATAAATATGGTTATATAAAAAAATATATATTTATAAATATATATATATTCAAAATATCACTAAAATACTTATGTGCAAAAATTATTATGTGTATATATTCAAATGTGTTAAATGTATAGTGCTAAATATGCCTATTAGGTTCCTTTAATGTTATGTAACCATAAAATGGGTTTTATGCTAATATATTCGTTTAAACCAGGATGTTGGTTGGCGTTCAATAAAATTTGCATTCTCAATTCCACTGTATCAAGGTTAAATTTAGTAATTTTACCTTGTGGATCAATGGCCTGATGGAATATTCCAAAAAACTTAAACTGGTGACTATTAAATTGATTTATATGTCTTGCTAAGACATTGGTTAGTTTCCCATTTTTAATGTCTAATATATGTTCTTTAATCCTGTCCCGTAACAACCTACTAGTTTTCCCAACATAAAAACTGTCACGTTTGGCATACTGCAATGTAAACCACATTGCGTGTAAAACAATTGATATGTTGGTGTATCCTTACATTTTGTCCATTGACTGTCACCGTTTTCTCAATATTAATAACATGTTTACATACAGAACACCTTCCACATTTAAAATTCCCCATAGGTTTATTAGAAACCTTCGTAACCTCAGTATTAATACTTTCAAATAACTCTTTGAATGATGTGTCTTTCCTAAAAATGTAAGTAATATTACCCTTGAAAAATTCCCCCATTGTGTTATCCATTTTTATAAAATTCCAATTCTTTCTAATGATACCTCTGACTGCTTCAAATGTATCATTAAATGTGGTGATGAATAAAGGTACACTGTTACACATAAATTTCTTGTTGCCAATATTTTGAGCTTGAATATTGCTATCCAACAGACCTACATTGTCGTTTAATAGGGCTCTATAAAAGCCATTCTTCCTTTTATTAGTTACTTCATTTGCAATATTTTCACAAAATTCCCTCGGTAACCGGTTAAGGAAAAGTTTAATTATGAATTGTAATTCATTGTTAAAATCCACCTCTTCACTGACCATCCTGGCTGCTCTGACCAACTGGCCTTTAACCACGGCCTTTTTCTGATGGTCAGGGTGCCAGCTGTCATAGTGTAAGTAAGAATTTGAAAAGGTGGATTTTCTATATATATTTGATGTTAACTTATTTTTACTTATATCAAATGTTAATTTAATATCTAAATAACTTATACTGTCCTGACTTATAGTGAATGTAAATTGCAAGAACCAAACACTGCTGTTAATATATTCAATAAAAGCTTTTAACTCTGCCTGTTCACCACTCCACACAATAAATACATCGTCTAAAAAACGGCCATAAAACTTAACATGTGTAAAAAACTCTGAATTAAACACGTAATTTAGCTCCCAATATGTTAATACAAAGTTTGCAAAGTTGGGGGCACAAGCTGCCCCCATGGCCACCCCACTCTTTTGTTTAAAATAGGCGCCTTCAAAATAAATAAAATTGTTGTTTAACACGATCCCCATAAGTTTAATTAATACATTAATTTTGTTTTGGTCGTATAAATTTGTGTAAAATAACTGTTCTTCTAGCCATTCCAGCCCCTTGTCATGGGGAATGACTGTAAATAAGTTGCAAACGTCCAAAGTAATAAAAGTATCTCCATAACTAAATGCAATGGAATTAATTTTGGTTAAAAAATCCCACGAGTCTTTAAGTATGTGTTCAAAATGTTCTATGCCGGGTTTTAAATAATGATCTAAGTATTGACTAATAAAGTGTGTTTTGCTACGTTTGCCATCCACAATGGCTCTGAACTGTAAGTTGTCCAGGCCTTTGTGTATTTTGGGAATGCCAAAAATTCCACTGATAACTGGAAATTCATTGTGGAGGAAGCGCCAATCCTGTTCATCCACTTCACCTTGATGTAGCATATCATAAAGTGTTGTATCTATTCTTTTGTGGGCTATGTTAATTTCGTTCCTACTAATCTCCACGTATGTATCTCCCATCAACAGGGCATTCATGTAGGTTACGTAGTCATGGTAATCAACAATGACTACTCCACTGCCCTTATCAGGTTTCATGATTCTGATACTTTTGGTAGACAAAATTCTTTTCAACATAGCTTCCTCCTTTTTGGTCATGTTGTAATTGGCCTTTTTGTGGTGTTTCTTAAACATGTCCCTAATGTCGTTTTCCGTTACTTTTCAAAAAAGGCCACTTTTTCATGGATAGGGGGATTAAAGGTGCTTGGTTTGGACAAGCAGGGTTTGCCACATGTGTTTATGTCCCATGGATTATTTTGGTACAAAATTTTCAAATTTAACTTTCTAGTGAATAATTTCAAGTCAATAATTGTGTTCACAATGTTTCCTCTCCTACATGGGACAAAACTAAACCCCTTTGAGATCAGGTTAACACATTCTCTGTCAAATTTCTGTTGTGTATAATTATATAATTTAAAATCCCCCTTATCATTTTCCACAATGCTTGGTTTAGAAAACAATATGCATTCCCCATCATGGTCAAATACATTGTCAAATATAGTATAGTCATTAGAATTTGCTACAGTTTCTACTTGTACTACACTTGTCAAATCCGTACAAATATTACACACACTGTTATTCTCATGGCCATTGAAAACGCTGATGTTACATAAGGGTGATTGTCCGTCGTAATGGTGTATTGTCAAATCACAGAGTGAATTAGTACTGTCCACCTTGTCCGACACCATCCATTGACTCATATCACTCAAAAAATGGACGGACGAACCCTCCATAGACTCACATTGGGATGTATTGTCCTTATCTAAGAAGTTATTACAGAACGTGTTGTCGTCTAAATTGTTGTTACATGTAATCTCCCCTGTACAGTTAAAATCTTTAAAAAACGAAGATACAACACTGTTTATAGCAGTTTAATAGTGTTAACACTGTTTATAGTTTAATTCAGAGTTTTTTACACATGTTAAGTTTTATGGCCGTTTTTTAGACAATGTATTTATTGTGTGGAGTGGTGAACAGGCAGAGTTAAAAGCTTTTATTGAATATATTAACAGCAGTGTTTGGTTCTTGCAATTTACATTCACTATAAGTCAGGACAGTATAAGTTATTTAGATATTAAATTAACATTTGATATAAGTAAAAATAAGTTAACATCAAATATATATAGAAAATCCACCTTTTCAAATTCTTACTTACACTATGACAGCTGGCACCCTGACCATCAGAAAAAGGCCGTGGTTAAAGGCCAGTTGGTCAGAGCAGCCAGGATGGTCAGTGAAGAGGTGGATTTTAACAATGAATTACAATTCATAATTAAACTTTTCCTTAACCGGGGTTACCCGAGGGAATTTTGTGAAAATATTGCAAATGAAGTAACTAATAAAAGGAAGAATGGCTTTTATAGAGCCCTATTAAACGACAATGTAGGTCTGTTGGATAGCAATATTCAAGCTCAAAATATTGGCAACAAGAAATTTATGTGTAACAGTGTACCTTTATTCATCACCACATTTAATGATACATTTGAAGCAGTCAGAGGTATCATTAGAAAGAATTGGAATTTTATAAAAATGGATAACACAATGGGGGAATTTTTCAAAGGTAATATTACTTACATTTTTAGGAAAGACACATCATTCAAAGAGTTATTTGAAAGTATTAATACTGAGGTTACGAAGGTTTCTAATAAACCTATGGGGAATTTTAAATGTGGAAGGTGTTCTGTATGTAAACATGTTATTAATATTGACAAAACGGTGACAGTCAATGGACAAAATGTAAGGATACACCAACATATCAATTGTTTTACACGCAATGTGGTTTACATTGCAGTATGCCAAACATGTGACAGTTTTTATGTTGGGAAAACTAGTAGGTTGTTACGGGACAGGATTAAAGAACATATATTAGACATTAAAAATGGGAAACTAACCAATGCCTTAGCAAGACATATAAATCAATTTAATAGTCACCAGTTTAAGTTTTTTGGAATATTCCATCAGGCCATTGATCCACAAGGTAAAATTACTAAATTTAACCTTGATACAGTGGAATTGAGAATGCAAATTTTATTGAACGCCAACCAACATCCTGGTTTAAATGAATATATTAGCATAAAACCCATTTTATGGTTACATAACATTAAAGGAACCTAATAGGCATATTTAGCACTATACATTTAACACATTTGAATATATACACATAATAATTTTTGCACATAAGTATTTTAGTGATATTTTGAATATATATATATTTATAAATATATATTTTTTTATATAACCATATTTATATTTATTTATTTTTATGTGTTTTGCATTCACGGCCAGTTTCATCATTTGTTTTAAAACATTATAAATATTTTTAAATATTGTCAATTACAAGTTTTTATTTATAATTTAATATATACAAATATGTTAATACACATGTTTTTATATAGATTGATATTTTATTGTCTCATTTAAGTGCAATGGATGAGCAATTTTAAGTAATTTTATGTAATATTGTAACAATTTATTATACAACACTTATAGCACCACACATTATACATGTTGGAATCTTAGCGTACACTTGGGTATCTGTTGGTTTAATATATTATACAACATATTATACAACATATTAAACAACATGAATTGAGATATGTTTTTTATAAACAAGGGGTTTGAACTTACAATATTTAATATTTAATTATTTATACACATACATATTTTTCAATTATATATAAATACATCAATATATTTATGCAACATTCACACATATGTATATATATATATATATATATATATATATATATATATATATATATATACATATATATTTCTTAAGCAAGGTCATGTATGTACTAAGTGTTTTTATTTAATATTGTTAGCTTTATTAAGTGTGTTTATGTTTTAAACTGTGTTTCTCAACCTTGGTTTCATTTTTAAAGCTGATCATTCATTTGTCTTATTATACAATTAAGCGACTTGATGGATTAATTAATGTAATTAAAGTGAATATATAAGCACTCAGATTGGGGTGCTACAGTGTTCTGAAGAAGTCCGAGGTGTCTGACGAAACCTAGGTCGACGCACTGTGTTTTGTGTTAATAAAGATACTCATCGTACCTTCAGTATCTTGGAGCGTTTATTGGCCTTGCTGTATTACATCAGTTTTTGTGGTTTGTTGACAGATTATCCTTTTGACACAGCACTTCTGCCTTGATTTGTGCCTTTTCTCCTCCAGCAACTTGTTTTAGAGTTGACATAAGGCCCCATATACTACCCCCATACTATTACAATTAAATCTGCCTCTCATTTTGAATACATATCCATTGATGTCAAATAGTCCCCTGTATGAATATAACTACAGTGAGAACAACACCCACACTTGGATATCCGGGATGTTCTGGTAGGAATCCCATTCCTACTTGTTTTTTTCATTATTATCAAGGACAGAACGAACAGATGAATCAGCAATGGAATCAACCTCGGTTTCATCAGGGAACCTCCTGTTCAACCAGACAGCAGCCCTGGAAACGGAATCAGTGGCGATAACTTCACAATTGGGCCTGGAGGTTATTATTAGTTCCTCTGGGAACTTTAAGGTATACAATTACAGCTCCTTTTCTTTCTCAGTTGATATCGCAAGTTTATTTACGAAAGGTCTTACTTTTGTTCCTACAGCCTACACTGACATTTCTCAAGCATTAGTAGACCTTAAACGTTTTGTCCAAAAGCTTAACTTTAAAATTTTATTCCAGGACAGTATTAATGAGCTGGGTTCCGTTATTCGGACACCTAGTATATGTAACCCTCCAACCCATCCTACACTTAGTATTTTTGAAAAATGTTGTGAGTTAGATCTTTGGCATATTTGCAGATTTCGTGGACATTCCAGTAGTAATCTGGACATACTGAACTTGAATTTTTGCAACAACTTCATTTTCAAGAGGTTGGGGTTATACAGCCTGATAAGGGTGGGGGAGTCATTATTATGAACTCTCATTATTATGTTGAAAACATATATAATATTTTATTTAGTGATGTGTATTGTCAGGTCTCCAGGAATTACGTCAATTTGGGTTATAATAAGATACACATGCAACTTTAGAGATATGTTATTTGAAGAACGTATTTCTTTGGATATTTTTAGATTTTTAAAGTCTGATTTTCCTACTATTCCCACGATATTTGGACTGCCCAAATTTCACAAACAACTGCTGGACCCCCCCTTTCCATCCCATAGTGGACGCCCATAATTCTATCACCTCACCTTTTGCCAAATATTTGGATTTACAGCTTAAACTATTACTACAACAGGAACAACACCTATATATTGACTCATAAGATTTTTTGAACAAATGTAATGATGTTTGCTTTAATACCTCATATATTTTTATTACAGCAGATGTGAAAGACTTGTTTTCTGTAATCCCTTATACCTGGGGCCTTGAATGGCTTGAGAATTATTTACTGGATAAGGGACTACCACAGGACAGCATTAACACCTATGTTGAAATGTTGGAAATTGTTCTAAAGAACAATTTCATTTATTTTGATGCACAATTTTTCTTACAAAAAACAGGGGTTGCAATGGGGGCTGCTTGCGGCCCTCTCTTCGCTAACATAGTCATGTGTGAATGAAAACAAAGGTTCTTATTTGTATATCCTGGATTCCATGATTGTGTATTGTACTTACATTACCTTGATGATTTGTTTTTCATGTGGAAAGGTGATATGGACTCTATTTCTACCCTTCTTGACTATATGAACAAAACTACTGACTTTTTGGTATTTTCACATACAGTAGGGTTTGAACAAATTTTCTATCTTGATTTTTTTGAGGAAGGACAGAGTGAGCTGTAAATATGTTTCTTCTATTTTCAGAAACCCCACTTACTCGAATTTCTTCTTACATTTTGACAGTCTACATCCCTTAGCCCAAAAAAAGCCAGTGGTCAAGGGACAAATTTGTGAGGGCCGCAAGAACGGTGTCCAATTTCGATGATTTTATTTCTGAATGTAATGGGTTAGAACAAATGTTTACCAAAAGAGGCTATCCCCAGTGTTTTGTAGAAGAGATTAGAGGGGAAGTGGTGACTAAAAGAAAATCTAATTTTTATTTTCCCATTCTTGGTGGTAAGGTAATTTTACCATCCAATAATTGTATTACAGATATGAGAGCAGTTGTTAACAATGAAACAAACAAACAGAAGCCAGCAACTGTGAGCTGTATGAACTAATTTAATTAGTTACAAAATAAAAAAACACAAAAATAACAGACCGGTTTTGGCTATGGTGTTAACCCAGGCTTCATCAGTGTAAATATTCATAACCTTTTGAGGTTCTTTTTATACATTGACATAATTAGTCACAAACTTTCATTGTTGAGCTCATGAATATTCATCAGTATACAAAATCATAAATATTCATTAAGGCCAGGCTGGAAAAGTCCACCTAATTTTACAATCCATTTCTTTTCTTTTGTATTCAGTTTGCTGTGCCACCCAGATTTGTTAGATCTGTTTCCAATTATTTTATCTATGATGGTAAAATGAAATCTGGCTGTGGTATGTTTGAGAGTGTGTTTGTACAAAGCCCCTTTAGTCCTTATAAGAGGGGAGGCAGGAAACATCGAAAAAATAAGAATTTTGGAGGGTCTAATGGAACTGTTGACAAACAAATAAACAAGCATGCTAGAACAAATGTACTAAATATTTTTGATGTATGAATTTCAGATTATCCTTTATTACTAGTTTCACTGTGGATCACCAAAATGTATGTGATATTTTTAAAAACTGGCATATAATAACTGAAGATAGGGCTATTAGAACAAAATTCTGTGGAAAAAACTTCCATTGTTTGGACAAGAGGTCTTAATTTGAAAAATTTGGTGGAAAAACCAAGTAGGAATCGGATTCCTACCAGAACGTCCCAGATGTTCAAGTGTGGGTGCTGTTCTCACTGTAGTTATATTCATACAGGGGAACTATTTGACATCAATTGATATATATTCAAAATGGGAGGCAGATTTAAGTGTAATAGTATGGGGGTAGTATATGGGGCCTTATGTCAACTTTGCTGTGCCATCTGCATAGGAAAAACAGAACGTAAACTTAAATGCCGTATTTCTGAACACATTTATGACATTAAAACCAAAAAAAATGCCAATGCACTTTATAGACATATACTTGAATTTCCTGTGCACCTTTTCAAATTTATAGTTATTAAACAAGTATTATTAAACGAGACGGGGGGCCCATGGCAACTGTTACTGGAGAAGAAGGAATTATTTTGGATTTTATATTTGGCTGTTGTAGGCCACCCTGGACTTAATGAAATGGCATCTATAGGCTGTGTCTTAAAACTTAAGGAACAGTGTAGATAGTTAAATTAATTTAATTTCATATATTTTTTTGAATTGGTATATCATTATATATGCATATTTTACATATATATATATATATATATATATATATATATATATATATTTTTTTTTTTTTATTTATATTTCATCATTATATATATGTTTATGAATTTATTACATATACCTCATTTCTATCCTAAGATACATGTGGCCCGTTTTGTGGGATATAATTATTATGTATTTGTTTTTTCTGTTTCTTTAAAAATTTTATTTGGAAGTGTCATGTGATTCTCCTGTTTTAGATAAATTGGGATTATGAGAATTTTGTGGTTGATCTGATGAAGTTTTGTATTTTACTTAACGGAAGCGCTTATCATTTTATTAAAGTTCTTCTTGGAGCATAATTCTACCTCCTGCGCCTTTTTTGTGGTTAATTTTGGATGTGCACCCATATGATTGTACTAAATAATCCTTAATGAGAAAGTTAGATATACTAATGAGCCACATTTAATTGTCTGACTTCACAGCCCTTAGAAAGGCATCAGGTATAAAGTAGATAAATTATTATATTAGCAACTGTCTAAATGGCTATGTACAATCTAAATGACAGGTACAGTTATCAATTGAACAGTAGAAATGGAGGTAATAACATCATATTAACATAGTCACCCTGCACATGTGACGCATACGTGTACTACCCCTGAATCCAAGAGATAGATGACAGGGATGTGGCACAGTTATCATCACTTGCACATGGTGTTGTGTGAGGGTGCAAGAGGCCTAGGCTTACACCAAAGGCTAGCGAGTGTTTGTGTGAGTAAGCAAGGGAAGCAGGCAAGATGGACCATGTAAATTTTTTGTGTGTGTCTGTAAGTGCCCTCAATGTGACATTGGTGTGTGAGTGTCTGCATGAGCACAGCCAAGCACAGAGCTAGCCCTATGTGTCTGTATGTCGGACAGCTATGAGATGTGCATAGAACAGCTGACAGTTCATTGTCTCTGACCCCGAACATGAGAACTGGCTATGCCAGGAGTTGCACTGGCATCTCCATGCCTAAAGTCAGATGCTGTGCTACTACCTGAATTTGACCAATGTCTGCTGGACATGCTCCTTTCACAGGAATGCCCAGGACCACAATGCCATGGTCTACTAAGTCTGGGTGTGAACAGCACACTCCCTACTGGAGCAGTGCATGTACTGCCACTATGGGACCATGATCAGGTATGGCCATGATGGTGATCAGCAGTTGTAGTTGCTGACCTACTCCCATGGAGTTGATGCTCCCCTCCCAGCAGACGTTCCTCCACAGATAAAGTGTGTTCCATGACAGATACACTGCGTTCCCTCAAAGACACATTCCGTTCAAATGTGTCATTCAAATGATCTAGGGAATCAACAACATGGTGGAGGCAGTTACTGATGTCAGACTGTGCTCCATCTATAACCCTGAGCATTCTCTTGGAGTTGCTTTCTCAATGTGCCTGTGCCTTTATGATGGCCCTAAACATACATTGAGTGACACATGATGAGACACCCACAATAGGTTAGGGAGGGACAGCAGGCCTCCTCTGAGCATCCCTATCAATCCACCTGTATGGCACCTCGCCAACAGTTTGGCTATGGCCAGTGTCAACAGTCACTGAAGCTGCAGTAGTAGCCACACTTCCTTAGTCAATGTCCTTGTCCTTCAACTGTTAAATATTTACGGCCTGAGTGGACTGGGTATGTGTAGGCATACTGGCTGTGTCTGGTGATAATGAAGGGGGTCAGAATCAGCCTCTGCAACCCCTGGCTGTGCTTCATTTTGGCCACCATCATCATCAGAGTCTGATGAGACACTGACATCAGGCGGGGTAGGGGACACAGAACCACTTTCATGTTCACCCGTGGTAAAAGGAAGGAAAACAGGAATACATTAATACCTGCATTATTATGCTACAATATATGTTAAGCAATTTATACAGCTGCTGCTACTATTACAGACATTTATACCTATCAACCTCTTACAGTAAGGAATGTGGAAAAAGCCATGAATAGTGCGTGGACAAAGGCCCATTAATAGGTGCCATTGTGTATATAATATACACTATTACAGAATGTATGCAACAGTATTCTACTGATGATCTAACAAAGCCTACCTGGAAGCTCCTCTTGGGAGGCAGGAGTGGCACCCACGTCCAAAACATACTAGCTAATGGACTTCTGGGAGCTGTCCTGTGTGGCAGTGTTTGCCAGGAATTCCTCTGTGGTGGTGAGAGGTTATTCTACTGCAGGTCCACCACCACTGGTGACCTGACGATCATATGCCATTTCAGTAGCACGCCTCCTTGCATCATGAATCATTCCCATGGCTCTGTGTCGCACCTGCTCATACCTGTGATTTTGTCGCCAAACTGCACTGACATTTTGGACCAATTCATCCTGCAGGGCTGAAAGTTGTGATATATTTGCCCACCCTCTGGACATCAGCACCACATTATGTTGCTATAATGCTTCAGTTATGAGGTCATTCTCTGCCTCTGAAAAGGGGGGCCTATGCTGAGCGAGCATATTGTTTACTTAAAAACAAAATAATGATAACACATATAAGGATCACATAAATACAAATACACTGTATACAGCTAAAGCACTACAGGAAGGTTCAAAGTATTCTCCACTTGATTATAATTTAAAGATTCAACAGTGATTAACAAATAACATGGGAGGTTACATAACAAGGACAGTAGCTTGACAAACATATCCTTGTTTGTGCCATGACAGATACTCACTTATACTCACACACCCAACACAACAGCCCATTCTAGTTTGTGCCAAAGCAGGAACTCATCTCACCCCAAAAAATAAATATAACAGGCTAGGGAACAAATGTGCTAACCAAACAACAGTGTAATGTTAAAAGTGCTCTCAAAAGACCTATCCATGAAACATGTTTGCATAGTTATCACACAGCACTAGACCTTTGGCCTTCTCTACATCCTCTGTATTTCTCAAATGACTGGAAAACAAGGCCATGACATCCGTACAGTTCTAACAAATGCTTACTGATTTACTTCACATCATTCCTAAGTACATTCCAACATCTGCAACATTTAGTTAACAATATGGATGCATACCTGATTTAGTACAATACTCCTCTATCAAAACAAACTGTTCTAAAATAAATGTGTTACTGAGTCTGAATTCTGAAACAACTCTCATCCACATTTGTTTGATTAGCTACAAATTTGTCTTTTTATAATGATGTACATTAGTAATTAATTGCATCTGACCTAGTCTGTGCCTCAGAGATGCTAACTTCGGTATGCACTGCTGAACTGCATGCTAATCAACCAATCCCATGGAACTACTCAACAAAGCATAAGGCATCAATGTAGACACCATGCCCTTTCTTATATCTGCAGTGAGGAAATAGTAGGGTAAGGATACAATGTAAGCACTTACAGATTGTTAGTAACAGCTACATTTTACACACATTTGTGTGTGCTACAGGCTGAAGCCAATGCTCCTGCTGCTGCCAATAGCCATATGCAGAGACGGTAAATACCTTATAGAGCAACAACACAGTAGAGGAACTGTGGGATCTCTGTCACCTTGAGTCAGATACATAGACAAACACAGAGAACACATACCAGTGGAATATAACGTATGTGTTGAAGTTAGCATGTTAGCCACAGATACCCTTAACAGACTACCAGGGGACATGCTTGGTGTTTCATAGGCATCAGCATCCAGGATCTTCCAAACATTCCTGCATGCTATGCTATAACAATGGCAAAGGGCACATACATAAGTTTGGAGGACAGGATGACAAGTATGCTACAACTATAACATATATTGCACTATTCTCCAGTAATGTGTGCCATACATCGCAGTCATGTACACAAGAGAAGAACACCTGGGGAACAGGGTAGGGTCTACATTAACCATAAGGTCTACTACTTGAACAACTGCCAAGTCATGTGTAGTGTCATGGGAATCATGTGGAATGTGTGTACTGGCAACCCTTGAAGTTAGCATGACTTCCATATGTGCCACATTCTCCAACTGCACTAGATGTGTGCTATGGGGGATATCTCCAAGGCTCACTTAGGTGTGGATGCATCCTGTGCACTGAAGTCATGGCTGAGGAAACCCATTGGAGATACACACACACACACACACACACACACACACACACACACACACACACACAGAAACACCGTGATGAGACACACAGTCCAACCAGTAATGTCACATAGCATGTTTTTCAGCTCTTGCACTCACAGTGCTAGTGCCTACATACTTCTGGCTGAGGGCACCATTACAATCCACTGATGTGTCCCTCAATGCTCATAGTACGTGCTATGCTATCCAAGTTAACATAGTGGAAACAGCTGCAGCAGGACCATCAAGGGAATGGGGAACACATCCTACCAACAATGCCAAGGTCACCACAGCCACAGGCCAATGATAAACCAGGGAGGGACCAGCAGCAGGTGTGGTTGTAGGCTGACATAGCCATGCCAGTAAGCCCTTGCAATGACTATGGAACAAGCCATAGCACACTGACTAACACCTATGAGGCTAAAACCATCCTCCAACATCACTAGACATCTGTACTAGAAATGCATTAGAGATGACAGCTCTCAACCATAACTAAATCATACAAGCAGGATGCCAGACATGTAGGGTAACCAGACCAACAGAGTCTTGTTAGTAACATAACAGACACACATCTTTGATCCCCCATTCCCAAAAGAACAGTCAATGCCTGTTTGTGACATCCAACCTGAGTTTCCTTACTTGGCAGCCACATATCATATTAGTCCCAGTTAACATCCTTTAACATTGTAAATGCAATGATATTGAATGGTGTACATACTGTATGTCCCAGACTACTGGATAAATAACTGATAAATGCCCAAGAAACACAAGCATGTAAAATAGCACTGTATATTTTCAAGCAACATCGTAATGTGGTGTGTAATCCATTACTCCAGTACTGTAAAAGGGAAGCTATTTCAAAGTGAACTGAATGCATGTAACTGGTCCCCCTTAAAACACCTTTATCTTGATGAAGCTGTAGATTTCTTTAATGCTAAGTTCCTAGCCATACTTAACTACCATGCCCCCACTCGCTCTATTAGAATTAGAACTAAATCTGCCCCTTGGCTCTCAAAAGAAACTAAGCAAAAAATCCATTTCAGAAATAAAATCTGGAACAAATCTCGCTTAACTAAAAACACTACAGATTACCAACACTACAAACAACTGAGAAATGAGACCAAAAAAGCAATAATGACTGATTAAAAAAAAACTATTACCTGAAATCTCAGCAAACTCGCCAAAATAACCCACAAAAGTTCTGGGCAAACATAAATCAGTTACTACAGCCAAGTAAACCTATCACACCCAACCCACAAGGCTCTGACATAAACAATCCCAACCAAATTGCTAATGACTTTAATTCCTTTTTCACCGAAACAATTCAAACTCTAGCCAGTCAACTCTCTAGAAAAAACACAACTATATCTAACTGCAACTTAAACCCACCTCCCCCTTTTCTGTTCCAACCTGTCCCAACAACTTTCATTCTCTCCCTTATCAAAAAACTCAAACCATGTACTCCCTCTGCTGACCTACTACCCGCAGAATACTTGCAATTAGCAGCCAAATCCATAGCCTACCCAATTTCCATACTCATCAACAGAACCATCACTGAGGGATATGTCCCTAAACTTTGGAAAGTCTCCCATATTATCCCACTTCATAAGGGTGGAAATTCTACTGAAATCTCAAACTACCGCCCTATAGCCCTACTATCTCCCTTATCTAAGATTATGGGAAGATGTATACACAAGCAACTGCTTGACCATCTTTTCCAAAATAACTTGCTCTCTAATACCCAACATGGTTTTAGACCTTCCCACAGTACCACCACTGCCCTCCTCTCCTTTACAGACACAATCAACAAAAATCATAACCATAACATCCTTTCCTCTGCACTTTTCTTAGACCTGTCCAAGGCTTTTGACATGGTCAACCACCAAATACTCATACACATTCTTCAATCTTTGTCACTTGAAATCCAACCTATTAACTGGTTCAAATCCTACTGAAATAACAGACATCAAGCAGTACTCCAGAACTCCACTCTTTCTTCCCAGCTACCTGTTAACATTGGTGTCCCCCAAGGGTCCATTCTGGGTCCCCTCCTGTTTTCTTTATTTATCAATGACCTCCACCAAGTAGTTCCCCAAGCTACATGCATACAATACGCAGACGACTCTACACTCATTTGCTCAGCCACATCTGTATCAGAGCTTCACTCCCTTATACAACACATATTTAATTCTGTAGAAGAATGGTTTTCACAACGCTGTCTCCTACTTAACCCAAAAAAAACTAAACTACTTCTCTTTACTCCTTCCAGTAAATCGCCCCATATAGACTTTACAATAACATCTAAAAATGGCACACCTATTTCACAGGAGCCTACTACCAAACTACTAGGCATTACCATTGACAACAACCTTAACTTCGATACCCATATAAGCAACACTTTGAAAACTATTAATAAAAAAAAGGCTCTCTTTACAGAATCAAACCTTTCCTCACACCAGAATCTAGAAAAACTATTGCCCACTCCCACCTTATCTCTCCCCTTCTCTATGCTTCACCCATATTTACTAACTTGTCAAAAAAGAATCTTTTGAAATTAGAAAACTCCTACCACAACATAGCTAGATTTGCTACAGGTAACCCTTTCAGAACCCACCACTGTACTAATCTAAAGCAACTAGGCTGGCTTGAATTACAGCAGCAACTAAAAATTAATCAACTAGCCATAGCCCATCAAATTATTTATCAACCTGACAAAACACCTATACTATCTACTCTTATTTACCCCTACCAAAATCTAAAGTCCCTTAGATCCGCACACAAACTTCTAGCAAATATTGACAAAGCAAACAACAAGGCTGGAGATTCCATTTTTTCTAACACTGTTGGAAAACAATGGAACCTGCTTCCCTCTGAGCTTTCTACTATTCCCCCAAAATCTCTCTTTAAAAAGAGACTTAAGCTCTACCTCAAATCACAATGGCTGTGCCCCTGTACTAATCCTGACTAACTCTAGCTCTTGACACCTGACTAAAAGCTATACCTTAAAACCCAAAGTCTACTTCTCATTTACATCAACAGACCTATATCTCCTTCCTACTATCTTTATATATTATGTTCCTCTTAATCTCCTTTACCCTCTATTACTGTACATGACGCTAGTATTCTCTCAGAATGTCACTTGTAACAATATTTTTGTCACAGTATTTTACCATTCATGTTATAATTACTGCATTTTTACACTTTAAAACTATGTCTCCAGTTATAATGCTTTCTTTTACTCTGTTATTTTGATGTATTTCTTTAATGTAAATTCATATTAAACTTTGGAGCTTATCTCCCCGGGCCTCTACTGAAAATGGACATATATCCAGCTAGACTAGCCCGATCAACAAATGTAAAATAAAATAAAAATAAAAATAAATAAATAAATGTTACGAAATGTACAGGCAGCATGTAATGTTTTATTACGACTGTACATTATTCTCAGTTTGATTGTGTTCTGCACATCCATCTCAACTGCACAGATTTTCACAGAATGTACACATGTTGGGCTCATATATTTGTTCTGTTTCTCATACAATTGTGGTTGTCTGTCAAATCACTGGCATATCATTGATGACTGAGGTCAGTGACTGATGGCACACATTTGAGTTTCAGACTTCATATCCTTCAGAACAGTTGGCTAATGCATAACTCGTTATTCTACACACTTCCTAAGTATGTAAGAGCAATATTTAAAGAGTGTCCCTACTTATTGGCCTTTGTATCCCCATTAATTGTGCCTTTGTCCAGATTCCCTGCTCTAAGACATTGAGAGGTATGGTGCTGGATGCCAACTGCTATTTGCTACAAAGGTGTATGCGTGAAACACAGGGCTAAGGCACCCATCCTGTGTTTGGTATGTGCATTGGATGGTGACTTGGACTGCAGAACTATGTGGGGATATTTCCTGTGTAGTTACATAATCTGGCAGTGTATGTGATACACTGTTTTTTTATTCTGCCCAATTATCACTTGTTTTTATTCCAATATTTGGAGTTTGCGTGTTGCTGTGCATAGCACAAATGGTATCAACCATGCAAAGCTGGTTTGCACACACAGCAACAGTACACATACTGTAGAAGTGGACCACCCAGACGGGAACCAGACATCTAAACATAGTCCTAGGATGCATTCTTTTAATGTCAGTCTGCATAGCACAAGCCCACTAAATGCCGTTGTGCTGGGTGTAACAGTGAGAAACTCAGGATAAATATTAATGTAGTAGATCTTCATATAACTTCTCCTGTGGTTGCAGATGTTAAGTGTTGGATTGAAGTTCACATGGTCCTGGGTTCTGATAAAGGGACTGCAACTTGTATTTTACTGTGTCCTTGTATTACATTGCAATGTAATAAAACATACACATGTATTCTTTAATTCTTCTAATGGCAACTGCTGTGAGTGTAGCACTACCATGGTCAATAGTTCTACTATAGCAGACATCTCTCTTTTTTCAATGGTGTCCCACCTTACATTATAGTCACCCTAAATTATAGCAGTTGCCTAGTATTTCTCATATCCTAAGCATTTTCCAGATGCATGACACAATAATATTGTCAGCTGTATAATGATATAATATCTGTATTAATGAACTTCATTTTATTGTTTCCCATCACACAAACATGGGCAATGTGTTTATTAGATGCTAAGCAGCACGCACCATTTTCAGAGATTGCAAAATTCAATAGTGTGTGTTCTCAGTATCTGTCATAACTGGAATTGGTGAGAAAAGTCATAATACATTGGTCATCTGCACTGGACATGGCTGGTATTCAGGGAGTGGTTCTGAGAATTCGGTCTCAAATGAGGGGTGTGCAGGAGTCTAAAGTGTTTCTTGGACTCCTAGTGAATGATTATGGTCCCTGGCTGTTACAGGGGCACTATCATGGATCAGATTACAAACCAGAATCATGGAATAGTTTGGCCCAGGATCTGTCCATTGTTACCAGTATCCCCTGCACTGGGGAATAGTGTGAGAATCACTACTGAGTCCTCAGGATGAGGAAGAGGGATACCTTCTACCATTAAATTGAGGAATGCAGGAATGGTAGCACTCCACAGATGTGTATCACTTACAGACACTTTGTAGGAGGTAGAAGCTGCATATATTCATTACTGGTGTTCTTAATGGTATTCTGTTCTGTTCTGTTCTGTTTTTCCCACAGCTGATGCAGAATCATCACTGAAGGTGCAGACCTATGATGAAAGAATGAGAATGATGCAAGATGTAAGTGGTATGCATGCGTCCAAACAGTACTGTTATTTTTAGCATTAGGAGTAAATACAGCTTATTGTGGTAAACACTTGTATCACATTAAATATGCATTTGTCCATTGTAAAGCAAAAGCATGCATGCATTAGTATGTTGGTTAAAACAACATTTCAGTATTACAGAGTAGACAAGGGTGGTAGTTTAGAAAACAACACATCCAAAGTATACAATACTTGTTTAAGTTGACATAAATACTGCAATGTAAAGTATGAACTATATACCATGGACAAAAACAACATGCTGCAGATTATCATTGTAACATGTCCTATATACCAGGGACATAAAGGGCATGCTGCAGATTGTTATCTTTGTAACATGTCCTATATGCCAGGGACAAAAACAACATGCTGCAGATTATCATTGTAACATGTCCTATATACCAGAGACAACAACAACATGCTGCAGATTGTTATCATTGTAACATGTCCTATATACCAGGGACATAAAGGGCATGCTGCAGATTGTTATCTTTGTAACATGTCCTATATACCAAGGAAAAAAACAACATGCTGCAGATTATCATTGTAACATGTCCTATATACCAGGGACAACAAGAACACGCTGCAGATTGTTATCATTAGAACATGTCCTATATACCAGGGACAAAAACAACATGCTGCAGATTGTTATCATTGTAACATGTCCTATATACCAGGGACAACAAGAGCATGCTGCAGATTGTTATCATTGTAACATGTGCTATATACCAGGGACAACAACAACATGCTGCAGATTGTTATCATTGTAGCATGTCCTATATACCATGGACAAAAACAACATGCTGCAGATTGTTATCATTGTAACATGCCCTATATACCAGAGAGAACAACAACATGCTGCAGATTGTTATCATTGTAACATGTCCTATATACCAGGGACAAAAACAACATACTGCAGATTGTTATCATTGTAACATGTCCTATATACCATGGACAAAAACAACATGCTGCAGATTGTTATCATTGTAACATGTCCTATATACCATGGACAAAAACAACATACTGCAGATTGTTATCATTGTAACATGTGCTATATACCATGGACAAAAACAACATGCTGCAGATTGTTATCATTATAACATGAACTATATACCAGGGACAACAAGAGCAGGCTGCAGATTGTTATCACTGTAACATGTCCTATATACCAGGGACAACAAGAGCATGCTGCAGATTGTTATCATTGTAACATGTCCTACATACCATGGACAAAAACAACATGCTGCAGATTGTTATCATTGTAACATGTCCTACATACCATGGACAAAAACAACATGCTGCAGATTGTTATCATTGTAACATGTCCTCTATACCAGGGACAACAAGAGCATGCTGCAGATTGTTATCATTGTAACATGTCCTATATACCAGGGACAACAACAACATGCTACAGATTATTATCATTGTAACATGTCCTATATACCATGGACAAAAACAACGTGCTGCAGATTGTTATCATTGTAACATGTCCTCTATACCAGGGACAACATGAGCATGCTGCAGATTGTTATCATTGTAGCATGTCCTATATACCAGGGACAACAAGAGCATGCTGCAGATTGTTATCGTTGTAACATGTGCTACATACCAGGGACAAAAACATCATGCTGCAGATTGTTATCATTGTAACATGTCCTATATACCAGGGACAACAAGAGCATGCTGCAGATTGTTATCACTGTAACATGTCCTATATACCAGGGACAACAAGAGCATGCTGCAGATTATCATTGTAACATGTCCTATATACCAGGGACAAAAACAACATGCTACAGATTGTTATCATAGTAACATGTCCCATATACCATGGACAAAAACAACATGCTGCAGATTGTTATCATTGTAACATGTCCTATATACCAGGGACAACAAGAGCATGCTGCAGATTGTTATCATTGTAACATGTCCTATATACCAGGGACAACAAGAGCATGCTGCAGATTGTTATCATTGTAACATGTCCTATATACCAGGGACAAAAACAACATGCTGCAGATTGTTATCATTGTAACATGTCCTATATACCAGCGACAAAAACAACATGCTGAAGATTGTTATCATTGTAACATGTCCTATATACCATGGACAAAAACAACATGCTGCAGATTGTTATCATTGTAACATGTCCTATATACCATGGACAAAAACAACATACTGCAGATTGTTATCATTGTAACATGTGCTATATACCATGGACAAAAACAACATGCTGCAGATTGTTATCATTGTAACATGTCCTATATACCATGGACAAAAACAACATACTGCAGATTGTTATCATTATAACATGTCCTATATACCATGGACAAAACAACATGCTGCAGATTGTTATCATTGTAACATGTCCTACATACCATGGACAACAACAACATGCTGCAGATTGTTATCATTGTAACATGTCCTATATACCATGGACAAAAACAACATGCTGCAGATTGTTATCATTGTAACATGTCCTATATACCAGGGACAACAACAACATGCTGCAGATTGTTATCATTGTAACATGTCCTATATACCAGGGACAACAACAACATACTGCAGATTGTTATCATTGTAACATGTCCTATATACCAGGGACAACAACAACATGCTACAGATTGTTATCATTGTAACATGTCCTATATACCAGGGACAACAAGAGCATGCTGCAGATTGTTATCATTGTAACATGTCCTATATACCAGGGACAACAACAACATGCTGCAGATTGTTATCATTGTAACATGTCCTATATACCAGGGACAACAACAACATGCTGCAGATTGTTATCATTGTAACATGTCCTATATACCAGGGACAACAAGAGCATGCTGCAGATTGTTATCATTGTAACATGTCCTATATACCAGGGACAACAACAACATGCTGCAGATTGTTATCATTGTAACATGTCCTATATACCATGGACAAAAACAACATGCTGCAGATTGTTATCATTGTAACATGTCCTATATACCAGGGACAACAAGAGCATGCTGCAGATTGTTATCATTGTAACATGTCCTATATACCAGGGACAACAAGAGCATGCTGCAGATTGTTATCATTGTAACATGTCCTATATACCAGGGACAAAAACAACATGCTGCAGATTGTTATCATTGTAACATGTCCTATATACCAGGGACAACAACAACATGCTGCAGATTGTTATCATTGTAACATGTCCTATATACCAGGGACAACAAGAGCATGCTGCAGATTGTTATCATTGTAACATGTCCTATATACCAGGGACAACAACAACATGCTGCAGATTGTTATCATTGTAACATGTCCTATATACCAGGGACAACAACAACATGCTACAGATTGTTATCATTGTAACATGTCCTATATACCAGGGACAACAAGAGCATGCTGCAGATTGTTATCATTGTAACATGTCCTATATACCAGGGACAACAACAGCATGCTGCAGATTGTTATCATTGTAACATGTCCTATATACCAGGGACAACAACAACATGCTGCAGATTGTTATCATTGTAACATGTCCTATATACCAGGGACAAAAACAACATGCTGCAGATTGTTATCATTGTAACATGTCCTATATACCATGGACAAAAGTGCATGCTGCAGATTGTTATCATTGTAACATGTCCTATATACCAGGGACAACAACAACATACTGCAGATTGTTATCATTGTAACATGTCCTATATACCAGGGACAACAACAACATGCTACAGATTGTTATCATTGTAACATGTCCTATATACCAGGGACAAAAACAACATGCTGCAGATTGTTATCATTGTAACATGTCCTATATACCAGGGACAACAACAACATACTGCAGATTGTTATCATTGTAACATGTCCTATATACCAGGGACAACAACAACATGCTGCAGATTGTTATCATTGTAACATGTCCTATATACCATGGACAAAAACAACATGCTGCAGATTGTTATCATTGTAACATGTCCTATATACCAGGGACAACAACAACATGCTGCAGATTGTTATCATTGTAACATGTCCTATATACCAGGGACAACAAGAGCATGCTGCAGATTGTTATCATTGTAACATGTCCTATATACCAGGGACAACAACAACATGCTGCAGATTGTTATCATTGTAACATGTCCTATATACCAGGGACAAAAACAACATGCTGCAGATTGTTATCATTGTAACATGTCCTATATACCAGGGACAACAACAACATGCTACAGATTGTTATCATTGTAACATGTCCTATATACCATGGACAAAAACAACATGCTGCAGATTGTTATCATTGTAACATGTCCTATATACCAGGGACAACAACAACATGCTGCAGATTGTTATCATTGTAACATGTCCTATATACCAGGGACAACAACAACATGCTGCAGATTGTTATCATTGTAACATGTCCTATATACCAGGGACAAAAACAACATGCTGCAGATTGTTATCATTGTAACATGTCCTATATACCAGGGACAACAAGAGCATGCTGCAGATTGTTATCATTGTAACATGTCCTATATACCATGGACAAAAACAACATACTGGAGATTGTTATCATTGTAACATGTCCTATATACCAGGGACAACAACAACATGCTGCAGATTGTTATCACTGTAACATGCCCTATATACCAGAGACAACAACAACATGCTGCAGATTGTTATCATTGTAACATGTCCTACATACCATGGACAAAAACAACATACTGCAGATTGTTATCATTGTAACATGTGCTATATACCAGGGACAACAAGAGCATGCTGCAGATTGTTATCATTGTAACATGTCCTACATACCATGGACAAAAACAACATGCTGCAGATTGTTATCATTGTAACATGTCCTATATACCAGGGACAACAAGAGCATGCTGCAGATTGTTATCATTGTAACATGTCCTATATACCAGGGACAACAACAACATGCTGCAGATTGTTATCATTGTAACATGTCCTATATACCAGGGACAACAACAACATGCTACAGATTGTTATCATTGTAACATGTCCTATATACCATGGACAAAAACAACATGCTGCAGATTGTTATCATTGTAACATGTCCTATATACCAGGGACAACAACAACATGCTGCAGATTGTTATCATTGTAACATGTCCTATATACCAGGGACAACAAGAGCATGCTGCAGATTGTTATCATTGTAACATGTCCTATATACCATGGACAAAAACAACATGCTGCAGATTGTTATCATTGTAACATGTCCTATATACCAGGGACAACAACAACATGCTGCAGATTGTTATCATTGTAACATGTCCTATATACCAGGGACAACAACAACATGCTGCAGATTGTTATCATTGTAACATGTCCTATATACCATCGACAAAACAACATGCTGCAGATTGTTATCATTGTAACATGTCCTATATACCAGGGACAACTAGAGCATGCTGCAGATTGTTATCATTATAACATGTCCTATATACCAGGGACTAAAACAACATGCTGCAGGTTGTTATCATTGTAACATGTCCTTTATATCAGGGACAACAAGAGCATGCTGCAAATTGTTATCATTGTAACATGTCCTATATACCAGGGACAAAAACAACATGCTGCAGATTGTTATCATTGTAACATGTCCTATATACCAGGGACAACAAGAGCATGCTGCAGATTGTTATCATTGTAACATGTCCTATATACCAGGGACAAAAACAACATGCTGCAGATTGTTATCATTGTAACATGTCCTATATACCAGGGACAAAAACAACATGCTGCAGATTGTTATCATTGTAACATGTCCTATATACCAGGGACAACAAGAGCATGCTGCAGATTGTTATCATTGTAACATGTCCTATATACCAGGGACAACAACAGCATGCTACAGATTGTTATAATTGTAACATGTCCTATATACCAGGGACAACAAGAGCATGCTGCAGATTGTTATCATTGTAACATGTCCTATATACCAGCGACAAAAACAACATACTGCAGATTGTTATCATTGTAACATGTCCTCTATACCAGGGACAACAACAACATGCTGCAGATTGTTATCATTGTAACATGTCCTATATACCATGGACAACAAGAGCATGCTGCAGATTGTTATCATTGTAACATGTCCTATATACCATGGACAAAAACAACATGCTGCAGATTGTTATCATTGTAACATGTCCTATATACCAGGGACAACAAGAGCATGCTGCAGATTGTTATCATTGTAACATGTCCTATATACCATGGAGAAAAACAACATGCTGCAGATTGTTATCATTGTAACATGTCCTATATACCAGGGACAACAACAACATGCTGCAGATTGTTATCATTGTAACATGTCCTATATACCATGGACAAAAACAACATGCTGCAGATTGTTATCATTGTAACATGTCCTATATACCAGGGACAACAAGAGCATGCTGCAGATTGTTATCATTGTAACATGTCCTATATATCAGGGACAACAAGAGCATGGTGCAGATTGTTATCGTTGTAACATGTCCTATATACCAGGGACAACAACAGCATGCTACAGATTGTTATAATTGTAACATGTCCTATATACCAGGGACAACAACAACATGCTGCAGATTGTTATCATTGTAACATGTCCTATATACCATGGACAACAACAACATGCTGCAGATTGTTATCATTGTAACATGTCCTATATACCAGGGACAACAAGAACATGCTGCAGATTGTTATCATTGTAACATGTCCTATATACCAGGGACAACAACAGCATGCTGCAGATTGTTATCATTATAACATGTCCTATATACCATGGACAAAAACAACATGCTGCAGATTGTTATCATTGTAACATGTCCTATATACCAGGGACAACAAGAACATGCTGCAGATTGTTATCATTATAACATGTCCTATATACCAGGGACAACAAGAGCATGCTGCAGATTGTTATCATTATAGCATGTCCTATATACCATGGACAAAAGAGCATGCTGCAGATTGTTATTCTTGTAGCATGTCCTATATACCAGGGACAGCAAGAGCATGCTGCAGATTGTTATCATTGTAACATGTCCTATATACCAGGGACAACAACAACATGCTGCAGATTGTTATCATTGTAACATGTCCTATATACCAGGGACAACAAGAGCATGCTGCAGATTGTTATCATTGTAACATGTCCTATATACCATGGACAAAAACAACATGCTGCAGATTGTTATCATTGTAACATGTCCTATATACCAGGGACAACAACAACATGCTGCAGATTGTTATCATTGTAACATGTCCTATATACCAGGGACAAAAACAACATGCTGCAGATTGTTATCATTGTAACATGTCCTATATACCAGGGACAACAAGAGCATGCTGCAGATTGTTATCATTGTAACATGTCCTATATACCATGGACAACAAGAACATGCTGCAGATTGTTATCATTGTAACATGTCCTATATACCAGGGACAACAAGAGCATGCTGCAGATTGTTATCATTGTAACATGTCCTATATACCAGGGACAAAAACAACATGCTGCAGATTGTTATCATTGTAACATGTCCTATATACCAGGGACAACAACAACATGCTGCAGATTGTTATCATTGTAACATGTCCTATATACCATGGACAACAAGAGCATGCTGCAGATTGTTATCATTGTAACATGTCCTATATACCATGGACAAAAACAACATGCTGCAGATTGTTATCATTGTAACATGTCCTATATACCAGGGACAACAAGAGCATGCTGCAGATTGTTATCATTGTAACATGTCCTATATACCATGGACAAAACAACATGCTGCAGATTGTTATCATTGTAACATGTCCTATATACCAGGGACAACAAGAGCATGCTGCAGATTGTTATCATTGTAACATGTCCTATATACCATGGACAAAAACAACATGCTGCAGATTGTTATCATTGTAACATGTCCTATATACCAGGGACAACAAGAGCATGCTGCAGATTGTTATCATTGTAACATGTCCTATATACCATGGACAAAACAACATGCTGCGGATTGTTATCATTGTAACATGTCCTATATACCAGGGACAACAAGAGCATGCTGCAGATTGTTATCATTGTAACATGTCCTACATACCATGGACAAAAACAACATGCTGCAGATTGTTATCATTGTAACATGTCCTACATACCATGGACAACAACAACATGCTGCAGATTGTTATCATTGTAACATGTCCTATATACCATGGACAAAAACAACATGCTGCAGATTGTTATCATTGTAACATGTCCTATATACCAGGGACAAAAACAACATGCTGCAGATTGTTATCATTGTAACATGTCCTATATA